>NW_024070210.1:83871313-83977178 GCF_014754425.2 Oryx dammah | reverse complement strand
ACCAACATTTTGGCCAACCCAATGTGTGAGTGTGCGTGCGTGCGTGCATGTGTGTGCGTGTGTGTGCATGTGTGTGTGCATGCGTGCATGCGTGTGTGTGTGTGTGCATGCTCAGTCACTAAGTCGTGTCCTAGTCTTTGCGACCCTGTGGACTTGTAATTGGGTTGAACCCGAGTCTCCTCCCTGGCAGGTTGATTCTTTACCACTGAGCCCCCTGGGGAGCCCACATATGTGCAGATATTGGCAAATGTGGCTCTTATATCCCCTCCTTGATGCTGAGCAAAGCTCATTAGTATATTAAAGGCCCTGAGAGGTTCTACATGATAAAAACAAAAGTGTTTAGTTTCACTTTACCTCGGGGTTTACTAGAGCTTCTGCCAAGAGTTCTCTTTCCATGTGACTCCTCCCCCTTCCTCGGCCTCCTATGCAATTAGACGGAGCTCTCTGATCCTTCCTGGCTCCAACAGCCTGTGTCTCCTCCCCCAGGAAACAATAGATAAACATGCAAGATGCAGCTGTCCCAAGAAGTATTTCAATGTCCTCATTTCTTGGCCCAAGGGAGAAAAAAAGAGAGAAAACCAAAACCATGTGACTACCCTTGCACACTGTCATCAAAGGACCCCATGGCCCCCTGACCCAGGGCATAGTGGAGACAGGCGAGAGGGAGTTCAAGGAAGAGTCAGGAAGCCCAGCGTGAGTCACCCACCATGAGTAAATAAATCAGGGGGCCACCCTCGAAGCAGGTTGTGTTGCGTTGTTTGAGCAAGGCTGCTAGACAGCTGGATGTTTCTGTCAGCCCCCACCCCTCCTGTTGCCATAAATTTAAGCTAATCCTGTGGGGCCGAGGATCATAAGAGTAATCCTCACATCTGTGTGGGCTTTTCAGCTTTTGCAAGCTCATTCACAGCATTATCTCATTAGCTCTCCTCAGTGTCTACGGGAGGGCCTCAGAGATGATTATCCCCATTTGGCAGAGAAGATGCTGCAATTCAGAGAAGGAAAGCGACTTTCACAAGGTCACACAGCACGACAGTAGAAGGCTAAGACTAACTCACCTGTCTCCTGGTCCCCAGCCCAGGCTCTCCAACGAGCACAGCGTGACCATCACAGAGAACGCTCAGAGGCAGACTCCATCTCCCGGCTACCATATGAGAATGGAATGTAGGTAGAAAGCAACAGTGGTGGGATCATGGACTTTAGAGTCAGACGGCCTGGGTTCACATCTCTGCCCAGCTCCTAGGCCATCAAACCTCAGACAGTGTGCTCGAGCTCTCTGCATCAGCTCCTCAACCCAAAGTGGGGAAGACACTCTGCCTTGTGCCACCTGCTTCATCTGCTCTCCATCTGTCTCCTCTTCTTATAAGGACTCCCCGTCTGTGGGAAACTGTTCTTCCCACAACCCTAACCATGTAATTTTGAAAGAAGGGGTCCATCATAGTGGTCCTACCTGTCTGGCTTACAAGAGTGGGCACACAACCCAGCCAGGTCAACTGGGGGCCTCTCCGAGAGTATTTTCAAAATGAGATAAAGGAAGGTACCCTTTCCCTTTCTGGGGGTAAAGCTGAGAAGATGTGACCCCAGCCTTATGAGAAAACTGGCCTGAGACACTGAAGCTGGCGTGCAGAGGGAAGCACTTAGAGATGGGGAGCAAGACTGGGGTGCAATCAACACCGAGGCCCTGAGGACCCTGCCCTTCCCCTAGGTGGTTCACGTGAGCCTGTGAAACACCTCTGCAGCCCCTCCATCCGGCTTCTAAGATCTAGACTGTACTGAATGTGTAGCAAATGGAAACTGCCACCCGCATCACTCACTTGGAGGGGCCCTACTGGCTCAAATGCCGGGAAAACAGGCAGCTATGTAGGAGGCCCCCAGATAGCATTCCATATAGTGAGCAAATGATTTTAGTTGTTTAACCTTTGTAGACTCCTAGAAGCTCAGAGCTTAAAGGGATTTTAAGACTGGAGTCCTGACCTTTCTTTTTAACATAATGGTGAGAAAATCCATCCTATGTGCCTGGATGTTGGACCCTAGGGCCCTCAGCTAGTTAGAAAGTCTCAGGACACAGGAATCCTGAATCCTGGGTTCTCCTCCATCTGCTGATCACACACTTCAAGGAGAAGAGGCGAGAAAAGGACTGGATGACGTGAATATACCTGGATACGCTGCTTTTCTCAGACAGGGTTGTAAGGATCAAGCCAGATTATATCACAGGTGACTATGAAAGGATTTATCAAAGTCTAAGCACCACTGAAAACAAGAGATTATTGTTATTATGAAATTGAAGACTCAAGATTCCCTACACATGAAGTCTGACTTTCCCCAGGGAATTAGTAGTACACCAGACTGTGCACAAAGGGCGGAGAAGGCAGTTAGAAAACTGAGCCAAGTCATCCCAGCGAGCCATCAGCTCAGTCCCCTGCCTCTTCTGCCCTCTAACCCCTCAACTCAGGGCAAATGGGTGACAGACCAACAGTCCTGGTTTGTCTGGGACTGAGGGATTTCCTGAGTTAAGAGCTGTCTGGCAAGACTCACTAACACCTGTTCTCAGGTCCTTTTATATTTCTGTGTCCCCTGCCCTGAGCCACTGTATTCACTCTCATTCCAGAGTCTGGCAAGTACTTTAGTTCAGTTCAGTTGCTCAGTCGTGTCCAACTCTTTGCGACCCCATGAATCTCAGCACGCCAGGCTTCCCTGTCCATCACCAACTCCTGGAGTTCACCCAAACTAACATCCATCGAGTCAGTGATGCCATCCAGCCATCTCATCCTCTGTCGTCCCCTTCTCCTCCTGCCCCCAATCCCTCCCAGCATCAGGGTCTTTTCCAACTAGCTCAGCTCAAGTACAGTCCTATCATGTGCCTCTGTCCGTGGTTCTGAAACTTTTTTTTTTTTTTTTTTTTAAGAACACTGAGACAAGGTTATTTCTCCTAACACTGGGATTCTTGCTGTTTCATCCAGGTTCAGTTCAATTCAGTTGCTCAGTCATGTCTGACTCTTTGTGACCCCATGGACTACATCACGCCAGGCTTCCCTGTCCATCAACAACTCCCGGAGCTCACTCAAACTCATGTCCATCGATCGAGTTGGTGATGCCATCCAACCATCTCATCCTGTTGTTCCCTTCTCTTCCCACCTTCAATCTTTCCCAGCCTCAGGGTCTTTCCCAATGAGTCAGTTCTTTGCATCAGATGGACAAAGTATTGGAGCTTCAGCTTTAGCATCAGTCCTTCCAATGAATATTCAGGACTGATTTCCTTTAGGATCGACGGGTTTGATATTCTTGCAGTCCAAGGGACTCTCAAGAATCTTCTCCAACACCACAGTTCAAAAGCATCAATTCTTTGGCACTCAGCATTCTTTATAGTCCAACTCTTACATCCACACATTACTACTGGAAAAACCGTAGCTTTGACTAGACGGACCTTTGCTGGCAAAGTAATGTCTCTGCTTTTTAATATGTTGTCTAGGCTGGTCATGACTTTTCTTCCAAGGAGCAAGTGTCTTTTAATTTCATGGCTGCAGTCACCATCTGGAGTGATTTTGGAGGCTAAAAAAATAAAGACTTTCACTGTTTTCTTTGTTTCCCCATCTATTTGCCATGGAGTGATGGGACCAGATGCCATGATCTTAGTTTTCTGAATGTTGAGCTTTAAGCCAACTCTTTCACTCTCTTTCACTGTCACCAAGAGGCTCTTTAGTTCTTTGTTTTCTGCCATAAGGGTGGTGTCATTGGCATATCTGAGGTTATTGATATTTCTCTCAGCAATTTTGATTCCAGCCTGTGCTTCATCCAGCCCGGCATTTTGCATGATGTACTCTGCATGTAAGTTAAACAAGCAGGGTGACAATATACAACCTTGACATACTCCATTCCCGATTTGGAACCAGTCTCTTGTTCCATGTCCAGTTATAACTGTTGCTTCTTGACCTGCATACAGATTTCTCAGGAGGCAGGTAAGGCGATCTGGTATTCCCATCTCTTTAAGAATTTTCCACAGTATGTTATGATCCACACAGTCAAAGGCTTTGGCATATTCAATAAACCAGAAGTAGATGTTTTTCTGGAACTCTCTTGTTTTTTCTGTGATCCAACAGATGTTGGCAATTTGATCTCTGGTTCCTCTAACTTTTCTAAATCCAGATTGAACATCTGGAAGTTCACAGTTCATGTACTGTTGAAGCCTGGCTTGGAGGATTTTGAGCATTATTTTGTTAATGTGTGAGATGAGTGAAATTGTGCAGTAGTTTGACTATTCTTTGGCATTTCCTTTCTTTGCGATTGGAATGAAAACTGACCTTTTCTAGTCCTGTGCTCACTGCTGAGTTTTCCAAATTTGCTGGAATATTGAGTGCAGCACTTTCACAGCATCATCTTTTAGGATTTCTAAAAAATGATGGAATTCAATCTCAACTGGAATTCCATCATCTTCACTAGCTTTTTTTTTTATAATGATGCTTCCTAAGGCCCACTTGACTTTGCATTCCAAGATGTCTGGCTCTAGGTGAGTGATCACACTATCATGGTTAGGTCCACACCATTTCTGTCCTTTATTGTGCCCATCTTTGCATGAAATGTTCCCTTGGTATTTCTAATTTTCTTGCAGAGATCTCTAGTCTTTTCCATTCTATTGTTTTCCTCTATTTCTTTGCATTGATCACTGAGGAAGGTTTTCTTATCTCTCCTTCCTGATCTTTGGAACTCTGCATTAAATGGGTATATCTTTCCTTTTCTCCTTTGCCTTTAGCTTTTCTTCTTTTCTCAGCTATCTGTAAAGCCTCCTCAGGCAACCATTTTGTCTTTTCACATTTCTTTTTCTTGGGAATGGTCTTGATCCCTGCCCCTTGTACAATGTCACGAACCTCCATCCATAGTTCTTCAGACACTCTATCAGATCTAATCCCTTGAATCTATTTGTCACTTCCACTGTATAATTGTAAGGGATTTGATTTAGGTCATTCCTGAATGGTCTAGTTTATCCAGATATTCATTTCATAAATATCTTCAGTTACCTTTGCTTATATAATAAACCATCCCCAAACTTAATAGATTAAAAAAATTTTTTTTGCATAATTCTATGGGCTGCCTAGGCCATTTTGGTTTGTGTCATCCTGGCTAACACTGGATGAGCTAGGATGGCCTCACTCAAGTATCTGGTATTGCCAAGCTGTTAGCTGGGGGCACTTCACTATCTTCCAGGCAGTCTCTCCAGCATGTTAGCTCAGGCTTATTTGTAGGGTGGACTCAGTGCCCCAAGACTACAAGAGAAGGCAAGCTCCATTACTCAAGATCTTTTCAAGTCTCTGTCACATTTGCTCATGTTCCGTCATCCAAAGCAACTCACGTGGTCAAGCTCTGAGTCTGTGGGAGGGGAGTCCCCAAAGGCTCAGACACAGGGAAAAGAATAATTGTTTTTTAAATAATCTGCCACTTTCCCCATTATCTTGCACCCCAAAAGCACTCTAAATTTACAAATAATGGGATGACCCTCTGGTGAACGCACGGAGAAATGAATTTTCCTCTACAACTGTGTTAAGCCAAGTGTCTACTTGGCCTCTGCTGCAATCACTTTTGCAATTGTATCAGGAACAATTAAAAGTCTTTCTGAGCCCTCCTGCTAACATTCAGGGCCACAGTATCAGGTCTCACTGTATCAAAAAAGAACTTTTTTTTTTTCATTTCTAAATTTTTTTAAAAAGTCCTTCTGAATTGCAAATCTTTTCAACAATATTCAGCAACAATTTTTTGAGTTATGGGTGACTAGGCAATAAATCTTTAGTTACCTTCTTGCTAAGTGGTTTCAGTCATCTCTGACTCTTTGCAATCCTATGGACTGTAGCCCTCCAGGCTCCTCCGTCCATGGGATTTTCCAGGCAAGAGTACTGGAGTGGGTTGCCATTGCCTTCTCCAGGGGATCTTCCCGACCCAGGGATCGAACTCAGGTCTCCCGCATTGTAGGAAGATGTTTTACCCTCTGAGCCACAAGGGAAGTCCCTGAAGCAGGATGCAAGTCCCCTGATGCCCCAGAGCCCCAGTCTCATGGGAGAACTACTCCCCTGAAACAGCTGTTCCATGGCCCGAGTTCAGAAGGTGGCTATACACTTACAGTCCTCACAGACTACAGAGCCTCACCTGTGGGAAGACAGACACTCTTGGGGTCTGGAACCAGAGACAGATTCAAATCCTGAATCAGCCCCTTACAGGGTGTAGGAGCTTTTGACTTCATTCTGCAAGCAATAGAGAACCACGGCCTGATGTGAGAGATTGGATTCATTTCTCTGTATATGAACCCATGTTTCTGTTCACAGCCTCAGAAATGGCAGAAAAGCAACCCTTCCCGTGCCTCTCAGGATGGAAGAAATCCACACTGCGTCTCTCCTCTATCCAGTGCAGAACAGACTCAATGAGAGAGGGAGGCGGGAGACTGGTAGGAGAATACAAAACATCAGAGAACCACCATTCCAGGGGCTCAGAGTGGCGCGGGGTGCTGGGGGTGCCTTTCCAACCCCCTCCCCGGTGCTCAGTATTAAACACTGCCCTGGATCTCTGGTCAGGCCTCTGCTCAGCACATAACCTTCAGCAATCCTCCCTAAACACCCCCAGGTCCTGGCTTTGCCCTCCGTTCTCAGCATCTCAAGCACACCAGAGGCACTGAATTCTACAGGGAGGCCAGGAATTGCTGGGTGGCATGACCTGCCACTGCCAGGAAGGGAGGGACGCTATCTGGGCTCAGGGACTGACTCAGGTAGGGCACAACTTGGCGTGCAGCTGGAGCTTTGTTTTTTCAGCCTGAGCACAAGAACAATCCGTACCAGTCACCACAGCGCCATGAAGATCAGCCTCCTCCACACTTGCCACCAAGTCAATTTCTCTTCCTTCCCTGGACTCAGATGTTTGTCAAGGGCCTGCCATGGCCTCAGCCCTGTATGGGTCCCTGAGGAGCAGCCTTGCTCCCCTCCCCGCGTTCCAAGCACCCCACACACCCCCACACATACACCAAGTACTGCTAGAGCTTATGACTCCCCACCCCTAGGAAAACATGAGATGAACCAAGAAGCTGCAGTGAGTCAGTGGTTGGTGTGTGGTTCTGATTGTGAGCGGGGCAGGAGGCCACAGAAGGGGAAAGCCCGAGCAGTTGGGTCTCCGGAGCCCCAGGGTTGTATCTCTCTGCAAGAGCCAGGCCCCGGGCTGCAGGCAAGGCTGGCATGATTTACGATCAAGGTCCCCATTAATGGTATTCTATGCTCAGGTCTCTAAGTAAAGGTGGGAGGTGTGAAGACAGTCACAGCTGTTTAATCCCTGAAGCTATGGGCAGAGACAACTAGTTCTAAGCGCATAAAGATAAACTGAACATATATTTAGGAGAAAAGAAGAAATAACAACTCTGAGTTTTTGGCTCCTATTCAGCCTTCGCTTCTAAGTTTGGCTATGGGACTTTGCAAAAGTTCTGCAAAAGTCCTCAAGAAGACCCACTGCTTTGTTTGTGTTGACGTTCTTGTCCTACCCTAGGATGTGAGGACTGGAAATCCCCGTGAACCCTCATTATTTACAGCAGGGTATCTGGAACCGAGACCTGACAGCTTGTTAGAAAGGCAGAGCCTCAGGCCCCACCCAAGACTTCCTGAGTCAGAATCCCTATTTGTTTATTTATTTTTGGCTGTGCTGGGTCTTTGTTGCTGCACGGGTTCTGTCTAGGTGCAGGGAGCAGGGCCTGCTTCTAGCTGAGGTGCACAGGC
Source organism: Oryx dammah (assembly GCF_014754425.2). Lineage (NCBI taxonomy): Eukaryota > Metazoa > Chordata > Mammalia > Artiodactyla > Bovidae > Oryx > Oryx dammah. The sequence goes on along the minus strand of NW_024070210.1, from coordinate 83,969,445 downwards.
TTCTCATTGCGGTGGTTTCTCTTGTTGTGGAGCACAGGCTCTGGGCACACAGGCTCCAGGAGTTGCCCCATGACATGTGGAATCTTCCCAGACCAGGAATCAAACCCATGTGCCCTGCATTGGCAGGCAGATTCTTAACCACTGGACCACCAGGGAAGTCCCAGATCCTGTATTTTAGTAAGTTCCCCAGGTGTTTCCGGGCACACTGTGTATGAAGGGCTGCCTCGGCTCCAGGATGGGGGTTTCCCTCCGTGGGATGCACTCATGACTCGATCAGGCACGTCCACTGATCTTTAGGAGGCATGAGGGTGAACATTCACTGTTTTAACAGCTAACTTAACTGTCCATTTATAGCAAATGATACATCATTTACAGAAATGGTAGAGTGGCATGAATTGGTGTGTTTTAAAAAGTGAGTCGACTTAAAGGAAATACTCACTGACTAAAAGGAAGCGGTGTTCAGACAGGATGATGCCTTCCAAGAGGGGATGAGTATGACTGTTTCCAGAAGTGCTGATCCAGGGCAGGCCCTCACATGGGTTGCAGCGAGGAAACAGTGGCGCAGAGAGAGAGCCACGGACTTGCCCGTGAGACTGCAACGACAGAGGCAGGACTGGAGCCCAAGGCCCCATCCAGGTCATCAGCGCCCTGCCCTCCCTCTACCCTGGCTGGGTGGCTCAGCCAATTGCCAGCTGCAAGCCTGAGCCTGAAGCTGAGGCTGCAGCCACAGTGGCATCAGAGACTGGGACATTTGCGGGCGACACTAGGCAACCAGCAGTGTAAACCACCGTTGCTGAAAATGGAGGGACCAAGCGGCCCGTGGGAAGGGGGACCAGTTCAGGGTGAGCCCCCAGTTCTTCACAAATGAATGAGCATTTTAAGGACTTCCGCATAGGCTGAGAAGCCAAATGAGTTCTGGTTGTCGTTTGGAAAGGTTTTGCAGAGAGGAAATCCAAGGAAGTAGAAAGGAGCTGTCAATTATCTTCCCAACCCAGCTCTTAGAGGTTTGTTCAAATCTCCAAGATAAGGACGTTCAGCTGCTTCACAAAATCAAAACCAAAACAGTTCACAATATTTTTTAAGTTCTCACAGCCCTATTTGAACTAACTGTATTGTCAGTATCTGTCCATTTTCCCACTTTTCCTCCAGCACAGAATTAAGATGCAAAACTTGAGTCTCCTGTCCACTTTCCATTACTTTGTTTTGAATTCTTGCCTTGGCATTCAGGGCTACCATCCGTACAGCCTCAACCTAGCTTTCCAGCCACCACCTTCCAACCAAAATACCCCACCTTCTGCAAACTTCCCACCTAGCATTCTCCAAAAGCCCTGCTGTCTGTCTAGACTACTCTTGAAATCCCTCTCCTTCAAGGTACAGTTTAAATCCCTCTTCTCCAGGAAGCCTTCTTGGATTGTCCACAAGCCCTGCTTGGAACTCCCATAGCCCTCTCTTTGCTACCAGTTTCCAGGGCTAAGGGTGGGTTTTCCCTCACCTCTGTGTTCCAGGCTTTCTATCCCAGAGCCCAACTCCCAGAAATCCAACCAGGATTAAAGTTCCTGGACCTATACAACTTCTGGGTTTCATTTCCCGTTCTGCTAGTAATACTAGTTAGAGTGTGATGCTGGGCAAGTTTCCTAACCTGTTTACTCAGCTGTGAAATGGGGACATTCATCCTGCTTCATGGAGATGGCATGGAAATAAAATGAGGTGACGTTCCCTGGTGACTCCGATGGTAAAGAATCTGCCAACAGTGTCGGAGACCCACTTACGATCCCTGTGTCGGGACGATCCCCTAGAGAAGGGAATGGCTATTCACTCCAGTATTCTTGCCTAGAGAATTTCATGGATCCTGGAGGGCTACAGTCCATGGGGTCAAAAGAGTCAGACACGACTAAGCTACTAATTACTATTTTTTTTAACACAATATGCTTAATACCGCCTGGCACCTGCTAGTGATGAATGTAGCTGTTGTTATGGCCAGAGACAATGATAAAAGTTAACACTACTTGGACTGGAAGGTAGATTCATAAAATTTGGAACTGGATGGCCCCTGGAGGTGTCTGGACCCTGGCACGTCCTGTCCACCTTTCACTGGCCCCTCTGCCAAGCCGTGCCTCCCTCACATTCTAGCCCCGAGATCCACCCCAAACCCTCCCCTTTTCTCTCACCCTTGTGCCTTCAGTAAAGATCACAGCCACTTAAGGGGTCTGCAGTCTTGGCCTAAGAAACAAAGATCTGGCCCTAGTTCTCCTTTCCTTGGGGAAAAGATCTCGGGCCAGAGGGCAGGAGGTGCCTGATGGAGGTCTCACTCACCCAGACCTGTGGGGTTCTGCAGTTCCCAGAGGAGTACTTCCTCCCCCACATCTGACACAGGCGCAGCCACTGAGATGCTGCTGGACTTCTCCCACCCTGGGGACGCTTTCAGGTCCACATCTTTCTTTACAAATGCACTCATATGAAAGAAACGTTAATTTCAGGTCTTTCTTCCCTGAACTGGGAGGAGAGCTCAGGACAAGGAATCTTCCCAAAGGCCAAGCCCCAGACAGCATGGAGCCGGTGGTCCAAGCCTGCCCAGGATGGCGCACAGGTGACCCCTTCTGAGAGTGAGTGGGTTCTTCCCCTCCCAGCTGTCGGGCCAGCCCTGCAGATGAGAAAGGACCAGGGGTAGCTAAGATGCTGAACAGGTGTGTCAGACTGGAGTTCAGCCTGAGAAGCAGAAGCAGGGTGGGGAAGTCTGAGCCAGACACCAAGGAACAAAGGAGAGAGGAATGGATTTGAACCAGCCTCTTTAGAGAGCCCCTGTATGGGAGGCAGAGGACAGGTCAGTTAACAGCCATAGGAATAAACTAGGAGGCAGGACCTCTCAAGAGTTCTCCAGAAGCACCTGAATGAGGGTGGCTCTCTTAGCATCCCCACTTCACCACTGGAGTCAAGGCAATACTCATCAGCTCCATTTCAAACACCACTGAACCCCACTTGGTCTAAAAGAAAGAAATCCTGCCGAGTGTTCAATTGCTGGTGGGATGAGGGCATGAGGCTGCACAAGCCCAGTGCAAAACACTCATGGTAAAGTCACCCCTGTGGGTTAAAGAACTGAGTAGCCCCATCAGGATTCAAGGAGGGGAGGGGAAGAACACACCATCCTAGCTCCTCCCCAGGACGGGCCTGATCACGTACGACTCCTGCCCTTGCCTAGCAGAGTTCTGGAGCTCTGGGTTAGATCCAACAAACAGCAGGGTCTGGCTCAGGAGCATGGAAAAGTGTGAGTCACTCAGTCCTATCCAACTGTATGCAACCCCATGGACTGTAGCCCACCAGGCTCCTCTGTCCATGGGAATTCCCAGGCAAAAATACTGGAATTCCCATTGCCTCCTCCAGGGGATCTTCTCGACTCAGGGATCAAACCCAGGTCTCCTGCATTGCAGGCAGATTCTTTACCATCTGAGCCACTAGAGAAGACCCCAGGAGTATGGAGGCCATACAAAAAAGTCCTTAGAGGCCCTTGGCTATGGGAAGGATCTGGGTGGTTTTTCTTTTAGCTCAGGGAATTCCCTATTTGAGACGAGGATCAGCAGACAGCGTGAAGATCAGAGCTGTCAGCTCAACTTGTCCCAGCAGGAATTTACCATGTATTTTACTATTTCAGTGGTGCCAGATCAGGCAAAAGTTCATGGAGAAAGTAAATTGTGAAGTCAAGCACCCTATTATGTTGTAATGGCAGACTTCATCTGGAGAATTCCTGATTTTAGTTGGTATAGCAGACTGCTGGCTTCAATGGCCCCAACTGGACACACACACATACCTTGTATCCACAGCCATTATCACATGACTTTGCAGTCCCTCTCACCTAAGAGCTGGAGGTGATGTCTGTATGCATAAGTCTGGGCTAGCCTGATGACTTGGCCAGCAGAATGTAGTGGAAGTAACATGTTGTCATTTTAGGGTCAAAGCTTCAAGAAGCCTTGCGTCTCTGTCACTGGCATGAGTGGACATCCAGGCTAGCCTGCTGCAGAATGAGAGACACAAGAAGCCAAACCCAAGTACCCCTAGTTTCCAAATTTCCACAGATGAGGTCATTCTAGATCAGCTGACAGCCAACCAACCCCAGACATAGGAGAGAACCCACCAAGAATACCCGAGCCTCCCGCCTCCCTGTATACCTGAGAGCAATAAGCAGTTATCTTGTAACTGTGAGGTTTTGTGGTTGTTTGTAAGGCAGCATTGTTGGGTAATAGACAAGCAAAACAGTTAGTTCATTGGTTTTCATCTGATAATTTTTCATGAAGAGTTGTGGTCCCTAATGATCCCTCATCTCAAGTATGGATTTCAAAGAAAACTTAGCCAAAAAGGAATTGGAAGAAAAGCTATCTGTTGACTTCTGAATTTTAAATTAAGGCAAAGCCACTTTCTCTTCATTCAGAGACACAATATGACCTAAATAATCAATTTTACATTCATTAAACTTTCTTAAATCAATTGGATTCCGAGCTCGTCTCTGCTTTCTCTCAAAAACCTTATTAAAATTATAGTAGAGATGTTTTTAAAAGGATAAGAACCCCCAAACAGGAAAGATGAAAGAGAAGACAGTAAACAAGAGGTTTCAAGAAAATTTTGGAAGATAAGAAACAGCTGAACGTCTGATGAAATGACTTAGATTTCAGCTTTTTCTCTCTTTAAGTACCTATCAGGGCTAAGCAAGAAGCAGCAAGCTGATTTATATACTAGAACCCTAGGAAGTCTCGGAAATCAAACACACCAGTGTTCCTAAAGGCAAAGGTGCTGGAAGGGACTGAAAATTACAGATGTAATTAGAAACTGTGCTCAACCACGGTGAGGGAGAAAAGAGAATGGAAAGATACAACATGGGAGCCAGCGTAGAAGAGAGGCCCCCGAATAAGCCACCAGGAGGACAGTGGAGGGTGGTCCAGGATTAGTGGACTTGCAGGCCCCCTTCCAGATTGGAGCAGAGGGTCAAGAGTTCCGGAGCGGGTGTCTCCATGGGGGGAAAATAGAACTGAACTACTATCTGATATGTCTGACCATATTTAGAGGAGTTTTACACATTTTTTGGAAAATGTAGAGATAAATTAGGATCCCCTGGTAGCTCAGCTGGTAAAAAATCCACCTGTAATGCAGGAGATCCCAGTTTGATTCCTGGGTCAAGAAGATCCACTGGAGAATGGATAGGCTATCCACTCCAGTATTCTTGGGCTTCCCTCGTGGCTCAGCTGGTAAAGAATCCACCTGCAATGCAAAAGACCTGGGTAAATTAGAGATAAGTTACTGACAGAAATAAAGAAAACCAGTTCAGTTCAGTTCAGTTCAGTTGCTCAGTCGTGTCCAACTCTTTGCGACCCCATGAATCGCAGCACGCCAGGCCTCCCTGTCCATCACCAACTCCTGGAGTTCACCCAAACTCATGTCCATTGAGTCGGTGATGCCATCCAGCCATCTCATCCTGGGTCGTTCCCTTCTCCTCCTGCCCCCAATCCCTCCCAGCATCAGAGTCTTTTTCAATGAGTCAACTCTTCGCATGAGGTGGCCAAAGTACTGGAGTGTCAGCTTTAGCATCATTCCTTCCAAAGAAATCCCAGGACTGATCTCCTTCAGAATGGACTGGTAGAAAACCAAACAAACAACAACAAAGAGGCAATTATTAACCACAGGAAAAACTTAAAGTTAAAAAAGAAAATCTAACCATAGTACACTACCCGGCTCAGCCATAAATAATATTCAAGTTTCAGGTTGTCATAATAGTAAAAATGCTGAATACTAATGTATTATCAAAGTCTGTGATAGATAGAACTGTACTGGGAGAGTGTGAGAAGAAAACATATGTGTATGTGTCAGAAGGCTAAATTCTGTCACGCAAAGCCAGTAGACAATATTTAAAATGGAAAAATCAGAAAATATAGTAAAATCATATTATTTTAAAATATGGACATAAAAATACAGAAAAGAATTGAAATGATTGCCTCAAGAAAGCAAGACTGAAGATGTAGCATGGGAACTGCTTTCTTCTGCGAGAAGCCCTGTCATACCAGTTAGCTTTTTGAACAATGTATTGAGTTGGCCAAAAAGTGCATTCAAGTTTTTCCACAAGATGTTATCAAAAATCCAAAAAAAATTTTTGGCCTGCCCAATATTTAGGTATTACTGCAATAAAATTTTAAATTAAAAAATTTAAAAACCAATTGAAGACCACATGTATTAAAATTACAGATTATAATATATATTCATTAAGCGAACATTTGATAGTCACCTACAAAAACATCAGAGCAGGGCATATCCCCCACTTCCTCAGCTAAGTACCTAGTAGGGAAAACAGGCCTATTAAGTGTCTGTAACTCTATAGTACGTGTAAGGACACAATGTCACAGTGGCAACAACTGGGAAAGCTTTGTAGATTTCATCGGTTGTTCATCTATTTCCTGTCTTCTAAAGTTTTCTTGAAATCTTTTGTTTGCTCTTTTCTCTTTCATCTTCCCCATTGGGGGGGCTCTTATCTTTTGAAAACCCCTCTATTTTAATTTTAATAAGGTTTTTGAGCAGGAGCAGAGATGAGCTAAAAATCCGATGATAATTCTGAGTGTTTTTCTTCTACTGTTCTGCTTCCTAACAAAAAAAACCCTTAAAATCTCTTTGCTACTGTATCACCTCCTTAACACGGTTCACACAAAACAAGGGCTGATGCTCACCCCGGTATATCAGCATCATGAAGGGAAGGCCCTCCCCATCTCTAAGAAGAGGAGCTGGAGTAAGCTTCCAGGCACAGAGGTATCCAGGCTGAGCCCCAAAGGTCAGTACGTATTTCTCAAAAGGTCTAGGAACAGGTGAGTCAGGGGACACTGCCTGGTGAGAGACTGGACCCATAGACCCCAGGGGCCTCCATGGACTGGAGGGTCAGCACAGGCCACACAGAGCAGCCTGCCCTCTGCCATCCCTGACAGCTTCTGAGAGACCACCGGGAGAGGCAGCAGCTCCTGACCACCAGCCCTGACCGGAACAGCGGCAGGTCAGATTCAACATCCCAAGCTGTCCTCTGGTTCACTTCAAAGTCAGACATCCTCCAGTTGATCCTTCCTGGTGAGCTGTCAGGCCAGCTGCTTCCTGATGACACCAAGGGAAGGGAAGTACTTCATTTGCTGGGTCTGACTGTGGCTAAATGAGACTGAAGGCTGAGGGGGCACCTTCTGCCAAAGAGACCATTCACTCGGGGCAACTACGAAGAACCTCAGACAGAGGATAACGGGGAGAGAAAGCATCAGAGGAAGGGAGGGCCCTGGAAATCCTCAAAGCTATGCCTCCTCACTCCACACATGGAGAAACCCAGGCACAGAGACGGGAATCGATTTGCTCAAGGTCACACAGTAATTTAGGGGAAGACTCTGACTTAGGGTGATAAAACCCAGCCTTTCTAGAGTGCTTGTGGTGCTAAACCTTTATTCTCCATATACTCCCCAGAACCTGTGAGATAAGAATCCTTGTATACTATATGAAGATCTCCATTTTACAAATTTAGAAACTGAGGCTCAGAGACTTGGCTGGTGGTCCAGTGGTTGAGAATCCACCTTCCAATACAGGGGATGTGGGTTCAGTCCTTGATGGGGGAACTAAGATCCCACATGCTGCCAGGCAACTAAGCCCATACCACGACCACAGAGCCCACACAGCATAGCTACTGAACCCCTGCTCCACAACAAGAGAGGCCCGCACGCTGCAACAAAGAACCTGTGTGCCACAGTGAAGACCCAGCGCAGCCAAAAATAAAGTAAAAATATCAACAATAACCTAAGAAAATGAACTCTCCATTCAAAAACAGAAAGAAAGAAACTAAGGCTTAGATGTTGAATTAAGTAGTCCATATCACAATCATACATGAGAAAGCTGGGACTTGGACTCCATATGATCATTTCAATCTAATTCCTAACTGTGGATCTTAACCACTGGACATTACTACCTCTTGGAGTTAGAATCAAAGTCCCTTATTGCAAACGAGGGCCCAGCCTGCTGCCCTTTAATGCACAATCATGCCCAAACTCTGCTTGTTTATGCCAGCGCCCTCCTGCTCTGAGGACTATCAGTTGTTCCCCCCACCCTCTTCCCCTTGAGGGTCTCGCTCCGTCTCTGTCTCTATGTCTCTGCATCTCTGTTTCTGTGTGTAAACGTCAGTGCCTAACTTTGTTCTGTGTGTTCCTGTCTCTGCGTATGTTTGTGTATCTGTCTGTCTCTCTCACTGGATAGCTGAGACACAGAATTCCACAGTGGATGGATGTATGGATGGATGGATGGATGTATGGATGGATGAGGGGCCGCATCCATCCACAAACAGAAGACATGGTAATGAGCAAGCACATCCCAACCTGAGCATCGCTGGCAGTTAAGTCTCTCACAGCCATTGATCTGCCTCCCCATCTAATGCCCTCCCTCCCCAAGTCCTGTGCATTCCATTTCCGTCTTAACCCAAAGCTGCTTCCCTAGGGTTTGGTGGCTTGAATCCAGTTTTATTGTTGATACAGATCTTTATCTGCCTTGGGCTTATAACTGACATTTAAATTACTCTGCAAACAACGAATCAATATTTATGGATTCTTGGGCCAATGTATTTGCCAAACCTGATGTCCCAAGTTTCTCCCAGGCCATGAGTCAAGGTCAAGACTTTGTCTAATTAGAAACGGGGGAACTGGGTCTGCCTCTAAGCAAAGGTCTTAAATTAGAATAGACCAAAGCAGCTCCCCATTGGAAAAGTCAATTCACTTCACAAACACTGGGCATTTCCTGTGTGTGCAAAGCACCATGTTAAACCTCAAGGAGAGACCAGAATGAATAAATCAGGTCCCCAGTCTTGAGAGGTTCTCACACTAGGAGGAGACAGTGGCACACACAGGTTACTACAAGAAGACTGCACCCAGGGTTGCAGCAGAGATCCAAACACAGTCCGTGAAAGGAAAAAGTAATTCCAATAAGTGGAACTTCTTGGAGGACTCCCTGGAGGAGGAAGGGCATTCCAGGAGGGGAAAACAGCCAGGGTCAACAAGAACTGGACGGATAGTACAGGTTTCAGAGCTGGAACAAAAATGTTCACAGGAAAGTATCTCCAAATGGTAACCAAAGGCCTGGTGCCTGGAAAGCTCTGGAGACCTACCTGAGGCCTGTGGCTTTCCTTCTGCAGACAAAGGGGAGCAATCACAGGTGTCTGAGTTAGGGAGGCACCCCAGTAGAGCTGAGCCTCTGGGAGCTCCCTAGAAGCACAGGAAGCATGTGAATCAGAGGGAAGCGGGGCCTTAAACTGTAAGAATGGAGGTAGGATCTGTGAGATGCCCCAGTGTGGAATCCAGCATCCCAGAGCCTCCCTCCTGAGGGCACAGCAGGATGGCTTGGCCATTTTTTTTTCTCACTCTTTTAAGCATGGCCCTCCTCCACCTTGAGAAAAACAACAAACACGAGACCGATGCTCCTGGGCCCTCTTTGGTGCTGTGAGTTATAGAGGTGGCCTTAATCGTGGAGGCTAAACCGTTTATCACCCCAGTGAACTTAAGCTCTGGTTCCAGGAAAACAGACAAGCAATCGCTTGTCCCTGCATCAGCACACACACATGTTCCCAGGCAGTGATTTATCTGCCCAGCTGCCCTCACCGGCTCCACTGCAGAAACCCTACCCCCAAGATAAAGCTTCCTGGTGGCATCACCCCCTGCATGGGGCATCGTCTGGGCCCTTTGGCAGTGGGATGTGAGCTCCTGGAGTTTGGGGAGGCAGCCTTGGGATCTGAAGGAGCTACAGAGCACCAGTGAGGCTTCTCCACCAGGCACCATGGGGCACCGGAGTCCATGAAGCACTGGGGGTCCACAAGCATGTTGTTAACCTTTTCAAAATCAGGAGAAATGAACATATTCATCTTTGCAGCACCACAGTCACAAAATATAATTTTCAGTAATTTTTTAACAGAGAAGTGGGGCCCATGAAGGCAAAAGGCCCAGAGCCCATGACAGTCACACCATGGCCCTGCCACCCTGAGCTAGGCCCTGGATTTCCATTTCCTGGCACTGGAAATGGATAGTCAGGCAGAGCCTGGGGCAGATCCTACCTACATTACTCAATGGCTGTAATTCCTGCTCTGTACCTCAGTTTCCTCATCTGTGAAACAGGCTGATGATCTGAACCTTGCAAACAGATTGAGAGGGCAGGAGGTGTGTGTGATGTCTAGCAGAGAGGCACTGGTACCTACAATTATTGCCCAAACTCAGTTTACATTCTGTTTTTCCTGGGAAGTCCTCTCAAGTCTTGGCTTCCCATGGCAGGCTTCCACGTGGCCTCCTCCTAAACAACTGTGCTATGGGCCACAAAGAGGCCTCAGAAACCTCAGCATCTCTCTGAAGTTTTCAGCTGGACCACACTCAGAGGGTGCTAACTGTGAACAGGCTGTTCAGGTCAGGACACTGGTCACTGGCTTGAGGGCAGGGACCATACCTTACACTTTATTCTGTCTCCCACAGCATTAGGCACAGGGCCATAACCAGGAGGGTTCTCTAAACACTAATTGGTTGAGAATCCTTGTAGTTTTCTCTTGTTACTTCCACTCTAAACTCTAACAACTGATGTTCACTGGTTCATTCAACTTCATCCTCATGGCTGCACACTCAGGCCTACCCAACTTAGCCTGCCTCATACCACTCTCTCCTCCTCCTGGCCACATGTAAACCTCAGGATTCTCATACACACTGTCTGCTCCAGCCAGACACAAACCCCAGGACCCTTGCACATGCTGATGCTGTCTGGTCTTCCAGGAATCCTCTTCTGCCCATAGTCTGTGTGTCAGATTTCTCATTCATTCTTCAGGTAGCACTTAGACATCACCTCCACAGGCAGGCCTTCCCTGACCACCTCCCTGAAATGGGTTCTTCTACTGTTTCTTTTAGCTCTGAACCTAACCTCTCCATGTGCTTAACCCAAATTTCTTGTCTCTCTCAGCACATATAAATTGCTTGAGAGTAAAACACTCGGCCAATTCAACTCATTCCTGTGTTATACAATACCTAGCACCGTGCTGGACTCTGAAGAATACTTGCAAATGAACGACTGAGTGGAAAGACAGATTAATTATCTCATTAGGAAGTATTGAGTGCTCACTGTATACTGGGCAGGCACTGAGGGGCCAGCAGAGGTTTCTGTGACTCAGCAAGGTGACTCTCATAGCCTGGAGTGGCCGGGTGTGGCAGAAAGAGCAGAGCATCCCTGTGGGAGACTCAAATGACACCCAGGCAACTCACTTAAGGCGCTGATCCTCCAGTGGGGGACACAAGACATCTTTAGGGCCTAACATCGGCCTTCCGTGCATAGAATGCAACACTGGGATTTCCCTCAAAATTTACCAGAGCCCTAGCCTGGATGGAGTATCACATACTTTTTTGAAAGAATTTGGTTTACTCATTCAGACAACAAATATGCATTAAGCTCCTCTAGTATGCCAGACACTGGTTAGGTGGAATGTTCAGTGACGGACAAAAGCAGTCACTATGTGTGAAGTAAAGAATAGAGACGAACACATAAGCTAAAAATATATATTTTTAATAAAAATTAAAGTGGCACAGTGATAAAGAATCCTCCTGTCAATGCATGACATGCTGGAGATGCGGGTTAGATCCTTGGGTTGGGAAGATCCCTTGGAGTAGGAAATGACAATGTTGCAGGAAAGGCGACCCCTTCCAGGGCCCAAGAGTGGGCTCTTATCTAACACTAGGAAATGAATTGTCTGAGAAGACATATGTGCAGACAAAGCAAGGGATTTTCTTGTGAAGGGGCACCCAGGTGGAGAGCAGTAGGGTAAGAGAACCCAGGAGAACGGCTCTGCTATGTGGCTCCCAATCTCAGGTTTTATGGTGATGGGATTAGTTTCTGGGTGGTCTCTGACAGATCATTCTGACTCAGAGTCCTTCCTGGTGGTGAATGCATTGCTCAGCCAAGATGGATGCCAGTGAGAAGGATTCTGGGAAGTGGTCTGACACGTGGTGTCTCCTTTTGACCTTTACCAAACTCTTCCGCTGGGTGGTGGCTTATTATTTCCATGTTCCTTACCAGGACTTCTGGTCGTAAAACAACTCATGCAAATGGTTACTATGGTGCCTGGCTAAGGTGGGCGGCTTCAGTCAGGGTGCTTCCCCTAACATCAACCCACTCCAGGATTCTTGCCTGGAGAATCCCACGGACAGAGGAGCCTGGCAGACTACAGCTTACAGGGTTGCAAAGTGTAAAACACGGCTGGATGACTGAGCACGCGTGCACGAAGTAGGGCCAGACATCTAGAATATCAGCTCTAGAAGGACTCTTAAACATTCAACTGGTATGCATCAGAACCACCTGGAGGGCCTGTGACCCTCTAGGTTACTGCCTCACCCAGTACGTTCCACCTGAGATCACTAGACTACCAGGTGGTGTGAAAAGAGGGCGGCGTCTGACAGCAGGGGCAGAGGGCACATCAGAGGCTTCCACACTCCCCACCTAAGGGAGGACTGCACTTTGAGGAGGAGAGAGCCACTGCCTTGCGGCCAAGGCCACTCTCCATCCTCCCACCCAGCCCACTGTTCTGCCAGCATGCAGGTGGGGTGGCGGGAGCTTCTGCCCCTCTGCCCACAGCATCTGCTATCTCCGGGCACACAAAGATCAGGCAGAGGGTCTTGTCCTGCTTCTCAGAGACAAACGTTGCCTTAGTCCACTACCACCTGATGCTGAGAGCCGACTCTCTGGGAAAACCCTGATGCTAGGAAAGATTGAGGGCAGCGAGAGAAGGGGGCAACAGAGGATGAGATGGTTGGATGACATCATCGCTCAGTGGACGTGAATCTGAACAAACCCTGGGAGATGGTGAAGGACTGGGGAGCCTGGCCTGCTGCAGTGCATGGGGTTGCAGAGTCGGACACAACTGGGCGACTGAACAGCAACAGTCCACTGCACCTCCAGTGTGTACGTGCAATCATATACGTGTGAGTGCAAATGTGTGTCTGTGAATATGTGCAAAGGTGTCTCAGTGTGACTGCACGTGGAGGCACACAGATGTGATAGTGAGCATGCGAATGTGTGTGCATGTGGCTCTGAGTGTGTGTGAGTAGATATGGATGGATGCGTGTGACCATGTGTGCGCTCAAGGCAGTGGGAGTGAGTGTGCGCCTGGCTCCAGCCCAGCTGGGCCCCGCCCTCGCTCGCTCCCTCCTCCCTGGAAGGAAGCTGCAGGGAAGGGGCCAGATGGTCTCCTCTGACCTGCTATTTATCATCCCGGCAAAAGCTTATTCAGTTTAATGCTCTTCGGCAATTCATTTAAGGGCTCTGTTTGTTTCTGCTGATGAGGACTGTTAATTTGCACAGCGGTCTCATTAGGCCTAAACCACCAATTAATTCCTTTTGTTCTCATTAAATGGCTGATTCCTAAACATTTCGTGGACAACAATGGGCCGCCCTGGCCCAGCCGCAGCTGAGAGGGCGGGGGAGCAGGTACGATGGGGGCTCTCCTGGGCCCCAGTGGCCCTGACACAGCCACCCGGGGCCACCCCGGCTGAGGTCTGTAAACCCTTGGGTCCTGCCACCCACACACTGGGCAGCAAATCAGGGCCTCGAAGCCCAGTGCCTGGAAGGGTCGGGCAAGCCAGGCTGAGCGGGAGCCTTTGTCTGCTGGAGGTGCCAGCTGGCTCCTTCACCGTCTGGAGTCCAGGGGTGCAGAAGTAGATGGGTTGGGAGGGTGGTGTCCCCGCTGTACAGAGATGCACTTGAGATCCCGCTGCACCAGCAAGATCAGTCCCCACCACCCGCTTCAAGGGAATCTGTTTCCTCCCTGGAAAAGAAGGACGCTGGGCTACCAGCAGAGTGTCTGTTTCCAAAGACACTGAGCCATTTTGTATTCAAATACAGCCTCTCACAGGGGCCCAGGACAGAAGCGCTTCTCTATCCGGAGTCCCACCATGGTAGGCCTCCCCTTTGTAAGGCCCTCCCCATCTCTCCTCTCCGTGTCTCTCCCCCTCCTCTTCAGTTCACCCCTCCCCAACCCCACCCCACGAAGCCAGGACCCTTAAGGGCTGCTGAGTGCCCAGTGTGGAGGCTCTGGACTCGTTGTTCTCTGAGAGTCCAAGGGCCACATTTTTAAGGAGCTTAAACGGCCTGGGTCTCTGCTCTTTCTCTCCTCTGTTCTGGCAGCTGTGTGACCACCAACCCTGACGGGTCACAGGGAGCTGGTGAAGGAGACAAGGCACAGCTGGATTTACCCCAGAGTTTGAATCCCCACTCTACCACTGCCTAGCTGTCATTTGGCCTCATCTGTAAAATGGGTATAATATAAGCACCTCCCTCCTGGCCATGGAGATAGGATGACAGGAGTCAGTACTGGAGTTCTTGGCACATTGCAATCAGCCCCAGTAAATGTTAGATAATAGCTAATCCTGATTCCTATTAACTGGACAATGACTTATCTCCCTTGCTTCCTCTTCCAGCCTCACTCCCGTCCTCCCTGCTCCCCACATTCCCCCACTCACCTCCCCGATCAGATCATTCCAGCTGGCAGGCTGCTCCCACCTCCCCAACCCTAAGGCTTTTCTATGTCAGCTCATTGCACGCACACTGTCTTCATCCCCACATAGGGTTACCAGATTTAGCAAATAAAAATGCAGAATGATATATTTGAATTTCAGAGAGACAACAAATAATCTTTTTGTTGTGACTCTTTGCAACCCCGACTCTTTGTGACCCCATGGACTGTATAGTCCATGGAATTCTCCAGGCCAGAATACTGGAATGGGTAGCCTTTTCCTTCTCCAGGGGATCTCCCCAACCCAGGGATCGAACCCAGGTCTCCTGCATTGCAGGCAAATTCTTTACCAGCTGAGCCACCAGGGAACCCCAAGAATTCTGGAGTGGGTAGCCTATCCCTTTTCCAGCGAATCTTCCCAACCCAGGAATCAAACTGGGGTCTCCCTGTATTGCAGACGGATTCTTTACCAACTGACCTATCAGGGAAGCCCCAATCTTTTAGTGCACATAAGTTTCAAATATCATATGGGTTGCACTTACCCCAAAATGATTAGGTGTTTATCTAAAATGAAAATTTACCTGTGCATCTTGTATTTTAATCTGGCAACCCTACCCCCAACCCATGTCTAGGGAACTTCTACTCATCCTTCCAGACTCAAATCAAGCACCACTTTCTCCAGGCATCCCTCCCTGGTCCCCAATTAATGTAGCTGCCCCCTCTCCCCTGGTAGAACTGTCATAGCTCCCTGGGCTGGACAACCTCGACCCAGCTCTGGTCACACTTTTCACAATGTTTTGTGATCAGTAATGGACATATCCATCCCTCCTGCTATCTTATGAATCCCTTGCAGTGGTGGGGAGGGTATTTCATCTAGAATGCCCTTCTCCAAACCTGCTCTTCAATATCGCCTCCCTCCCCAGTGAGCACTGTACTCAGATGAGGAACTCCTTCTTGTCCCCACCAGCAGACAAGGGAGGGCAGGCAGGAGGTGGGATTGGGACAGACAGGCAGCTGCCACCCAACACGTCTGTTCTCCCGCTTCCTTAGTAACAAATCCCTGGGGCCACTTGCACTCAGCTTTAAGACATTTCCCAGCCTCCTTTGCAGCTAGGTAAGGCCATGCATTGGGCTTCCCTGGTGGCTCAGATGGTAAAGAATTTGCCTGTAATGCAGGAGACCCGGGTTCAATCCCTGGGTCGGGAAGATCCCCTAGAGAAGAGAATAGCTACCCACTCCAGTATTCTTACCTGGAGTATTCCGTGGACAGAGAGCCGGGCTGGCTAGAATCCATGGGATCGCAAAGAATCGGACATGACTAACAAACACTTACTTTTCACTTTTCAAGGCCGGGCATTAAGTGATGGCCAATGAGTGTTGTGCAGGAATTCCAAGAGAGCTGGGAGGTGGTGACTTTGTCCTTTTCCTTTGCTCTTTGCTGCCGCATGGATGCAGATGTGTTAAATGAAGCTTTACTATCCTGGACAGCAAACAAATCTCCCTTTGACATAGAGAATGGTACTGTATCTCTTCCAAATCTATGCACTATAAAACATCCATAAAAACATGTTCTAAGAACAAAAGCTGCCTGTGGCTCTGCTTATATGTTGCCTGAATACACGGGAGGCCTATGCAACACTGTCTTCCAGTGTGGCAACCTCTCCACAGCGTGGACAACCTGCCCATCTCTGAATATATGGTTCCTGGTTGGGCTTTAAAGAAACTAGGAATAATTCAAGAAAGCCCCATTGCAACTCTACTGACACCCCCCTGCCCCCATAGCATCACTACTGCGTTACCTACCTGACATCCCCCTCTTTCTGGCAACAGTATCCTCACTTCTTTGGGGAGCTCCCTCCCTCTCACCTACCCACCAGTGAGGCTGTGATAGCGGTCACCCTCCAGAGCACCCAACCCAGCCACAGAAGCCAGCATGGGACTCAAGCTGAGCCAAGTGAGCCCTTCTCAAAAGTCTTTCAACTTGTGACAAAGCTAGAAAGCTCTGAATGGGAGTTACGGGCAGTCAGGACGCTCCGTGTTGCAGATAAAACTGGCAGAGAAACTACCACTGACATGAGATGCGGTACAAGTGGCGTTCATACTGGTGGTAGGGGTCTGGTGCCTGGGAGCCCACTACCTGGTTCCTTCCACAGGTCAGTCCCTCGAGTCAGTGACGCCCTTCTTCTGCCCAGCTAGTTTGAAATGGATTGTCATGAACCATAACTTGGAATCCAAACGATGACTTCCCCAGTTGGGTCTGGAGACCTTAGACCAATGGGCCTCTTATGTATCCACTCTGTGTCAGCCCTTGGGAGAAGGAAAAGTAGCACCCAACCAGCCCACTCACCTGGACCATTCATGCACAACGCCACAGAGACCCATCAGAGGAGGGTATGCCTGAGAGCACACGGTTAAAAGAAGATCAAAAAGCCCCCAACCCTTCTCCATCCCAGGGCTGGACTGAGCCAGCGGAGGGAAGCAGGAAGCAAAGCCTCAGCTGACCTTTGCTACCTGCTGGCGTGTGAACAATCTCCACCCGAGCCCCATCAAAGCCGCCCCGGGAAGGCAGGTGCCGCCTGCCCTCGCCACATTATTAGAATTCATTTCCATATGTTCACTTCGTCTTCTCTCCAGGATAATTGTGCTTCTGGGGCTCAGGGCGTGGGAGGGCAGGAGGTGCACTCCTGTTTATCAACTCACTAAATGCTTGCTTTAAATTAAAACCCACACCACATGCTGGCTCATACAGGAATAATGCAGAGACCGACGGTTTCCCTGCCTTCTGCTCTCAGTGCCAGTTTGATTTACACCTGCTCTTCTCACCTGGGGACATCCATTCTGGAATCACCCAGCAACAAACTAGTTCCTACAGCTCCCAATCCATTTTCCCCTCTTCAGCAGAAGAGGACACACGGACTGGCCGAGGCCTTTGAACTATCTACCCCGGCAGCCCACCCTGTTCAAACAGGGTCTGTTTCTATCAGTCAACAAGCCATTATTGTACCTCCTCTGTGCCAGGCTTAGTGCTAAACCCTTCATATACATTATCTCATCTAATCTGATCTAATCTTCCTAACAAGCCTGAGAGAGGTATGATCATCCTTTTCCCGGAGGAGAAAGCAGAGGTTCGGAGAGGGAAGCAGAATGACCCAGGCAAAGTCAGGCAGCTCCCAGGGAGTGGAACCAGTGCTCCTGCCCAGGACTGTTCCCCTTTAAAGCCACACCCACCACACAGCTTGTTGTTGTTCTGTCTCTCAGTCATATCTGACTGTTTGCAACCCCATCGACTGTAGCACGCCAGGCTTCCTGGTCCTTTACTATCTCCCAGAGCTTGCTCAAATTCATTTCTATTGAGTCAGTGATGCCACCCAACCATCTCATCCTCTGCCGTCCCCTTCTCCTCCTGCCCTCAATCTTTCCCAGCATCAGAGTCTTTTCCAATGAATCAGCTCTTTGTATCAGGTGGCCAAAGTATTGGAGCTTCAGTTTCAGCATCAGTCCTTCCAGTGATATTCAGGGTTGATTTCCTTTAGGATTGTCTGGTTTGATCTCCTTGCTATCTGCACAGCTATTTATCATCAATCTAGTCTCCATTATCCAGCTGCTCCCTTCCTGACCTGGGGCCACTAGCACCAGATCACAGATGTTTTATATGCATATTGGATCCACCCTGCTGGCCACTCATCTAGCAGGGTTTGATCAACAGGAAGAAGGATTCTGCTTCTGCCCCAATCTGCCTTCCATTGACTGAAATGTGTCCATTAATCCCTTGCGTTAAGGCGTGTGATCCCTAGATCAGTTCAGTTCAGTTCAGTTGCTCAGTCGTGTCCGACCCTTTGCGACCCCATGAATCGCAGCACGCCAGGCCTCCCGGTCCATCACCAGCTCCCGGAGTTCACTCAGACTCACATCCATTGAGTCAGTGATGCCATCCAGCCATCTCATCCTCCATCGTCCCCTTCTCCTCCTGCCCCCAATCCCTCCCTAGATACCCCTCTTTAAATGTGCATCTCCCCAGTGTATTAGCTATCTATTGCTGCCAAACAAACAAGCCCAAAACTTAGTGGCTTTAAACGACCACCCTTCTGTTTGCTCATTAATCTGAGGGTCAACAATTTGAGCTGGACTTTTCTGGGTTCATCTCGCCTCTCTCACACAGCCACACTCATCTGGCAGCTGTCTGGGGATGGATGATATAAGATGACCTTGAAGTGGTAGCTGGCACAGGTGATTGCCTGGAGCTCTAAGCAGGTGACAGTGGAAGCTGCAAGATCCTCTTGAGACCTACGCTCAGAAATGCCATAATATCACTTCCATTGTATTTGGTTGGTCAAAGCAAGCCACAGGGGTAAAGAGATAGATTCCCCTTCGGGAAGGGGTAAAGAGACACACACAGAGAGATGGGAGGAATTTGTGGCCATTTGTTTGCAATCTGCCACACTTGGGAAGGTTAGTGAATTAAGGGGCCTCTAAGCCAGGTTTTCTCTCCCCGGTGCGACTGCTGTACTGGGACAGATAACTCAGATGATTCTTTCATAGAGCGTTGTGCTGTTCATGGCAGGCTGGTTAGCAGCATCTCTGGCCTCTGCCTGCTAGACCCCAAGAGCACCATCCCCACCCCCCACCCAGCTGTGACAACTGAAATGTTTGCAGACGTTGTCCAATGTCACCCTGAGGGCAAAGTCCATGTTTGGGGCTCACTGCTCTAAACCAAGAGCCCCAGAGAGACTGTTCCTGAAACCCCTCTCAGCAGGCCCCTTTGGGTCCTGTGATAAGCTCTTCTCAGTGCTGAGCAGCTGAGAGAGGAAGTGCTTTGAGAGTGGGAAGCAGGAGGTACAATTTGGGAACCCAGCCCCACCTTCGCCAGCCCTGCTCCGCATAGGCGCTCCTAGTCAGGCCAGGGTCACCAGAGCGTGGTCAGTTCTGCCAACCCACTGCAGGCAGAGGAGCCCTGCTGCAGGGGGTCTGACTCCGGCCTGTGTCCTTTCCTCTGAGCTGTGGCCTCTCCTCAGGTCACCCTCCTGGCTCACTTGGCAAGACCAGAACTAGTCCAGCCGGAAGGATTGGACCTCGCACTTGCCCGGCTCCTGCCAGCCCCCTTCCCAGGGGGAGATGCTTTCTAAGGGGATAGACCACTGGAAGCACAGACCTGTAGCCCATCCAGCCTGAGCAGCACTGCCGCCTGAGATACCCCAGCAGATCTCCAGGCAAACACAGCCAGCTACACGTGCTTTCACACTGTACCCAGGATCTGACCACCTCGCTCTCCGCCTGCTGCTACCACCCTAGACCAGCCACTGGTACTTCTTACCTTTGTGGTCCTTCCCCTGGTCTCCCATTCTACCCTTGCCCCAACAGTCCAGGCTCCACCTAGCAGCAGTGTAATCTTATTAAAACACAAGTGCAATCGTGGCTTAGCTCTGCTTGAATCTCCTACGGCTCTCGTGTTCTCAGAGGCAAAGCCCAAGTCTTTGGTGGATACAGCCTGTGAGACTGTATCCTATGGGATCTGGCCCCTGTTGCTCTCAACCTCATCTCCCACTGCTCTCTGTCTTGCTCACTCCGCTCTAGCCATGCTGTCCATCGCTGCTCCCGAGACACACTCCTGCCTCGGGGTCTTTGCACCTGCCCCTTTGTCTAGCAAGCTCTTCTGCTTATTCACAGGCTTCCCCTTCATATTTTCCAGTTCTTTTCTCTAAGGGATCATTTCCAGGGCATCCTCTGGTCATCCATTCAAAAATATCAGCCCCATCACGCCTATTCCCTCTTTCTGCTTTATTCTCTTCAAGAACTAATCACATTCTAGCATGTGACCCATTTTACCTTAAGTTGTTTATTGTCTATTTCCCACACTGACTGACTCTTTGTGATGCTACCGAGTGTAGCCATATCCTCTGTCCATGGGATTC
The DNA here is from genome assembly GCF_014754425.2 of Oryx dammah. Taxonomy (NCBI): domain Eukaryota; kingdom Metazoa; phylum Chordata; class Mammalia; order Artiodactyla; family Bovidae; genus Oryx; species Oryx dammah. The sequence continues at coordinate 83,949,030 of NW_024070210.1, read as the reverse complement.
TCCAGGCAAGAATACTGAAGTGGGTTGCCATGCCCTCCTCCAAGGAATCTTCTTGACTCAGGGATCTAACCCGCATCTCTTACATCTCCTGCATTGGCAGGCAGGTTCTTTACCACTAGCCCCACCTGGGAAGCCCTTCACAATGTATACATATATCAAAACAATACATGGTATACCTTAAAAATTAATAAAATTAAATACATCCATTTTGTCAACCATACCGCAATAAAGCTGGGCAGAAAAAAAAATCTAATGTTGGTTGGGCGCTCAGCCAAGCTTCAAGAAACACTGAGCTAAGATGCGTGGCTAGTGCAGCTTGACAGTGGACTGAGTCGTTCTCCCTCACCGTGGAGGGTGGTCTCACGCCAGAGGGGACCAGCGTGGAGGCTTCCCAAGGCAGGCGAGGCTGGCTGCCGAGCTAAGATAGAGGAGTCATTGGCTGTGCCCATCACACCTCCTATCCAGGGAGCCTGGGACAAAGGGATGGGCCCTGGGATGCCTGGACCATTTGAACAAGAGTGTTGGGCTTGTGGTCTGAAGAGGGATAGAGACCATCAGGATTTTACTCGGCTGTATCAGGAACACAGTGATGACCACCATGTGGGCCTGGGGCCTGGGAAGGTGAAGAAACAGCCAAGTTCCAGGAGAAACCAGGGCAGTGCCTTCAGGACAGGAGGACACTATCATCAGAGAGCCCTTGTATGGCCCCACGATCTACCTCTACAGTCATGGTTTCCTTTTGATGCTTGCCAAGAATTTGGAAAAGCTCCTTTTGACAGTTCCCTCTGTTTTTTCTGCACGGCACTAACCATGGAGTTATTTAATTAAACAATTTTGTAATCAGTTGCTTAGTTGAAAGCGAAGGTCTGCTCACTCACAATCCATTCCCACCTCCTGCTCGAAGGGGTCCTTCCAAGAGATCAAATGCCTACATGCACAGACTCCCTTGCAGCTAGGGTTCCACACTGATTTGGGTTCTACCAATTGATGTACCCATCTAAAACTCAAATTCAGAACCACGGCAAGAGAGGAGAGAGACAACCATGAGGCTCCTATTTTGTAGAAGAGGCATCAGGGTTCTAGAACATACAATACTGGCAGCAGCTGCCCAGATGTGGCCCAAATGAGATATTCTCAGTGGCCTGGGAACTCAGCCTAATTAATGCCTGTTTCCCCAGACCTTGCATCAGTTCTAAAAGCCATTTTAATAATATATTTTTAATAAAATAAAATACAAACAATCAAATTAAAAATAAAATTTTGTTTATATAGATAGATAGATATAGGCTGCTTAATACCCTGCATTAAGTCCCTTTCTGCATAAATAGCCAGAGAAGATTCAATTCTTGGCAGCTGAAGCCTGACTGATTCAGTCATTCAATGCCAGAGTCTCCATGAGGACAGTCCACAGTTGTCTTGTCCACTGTTGAATCTCCAATTTCCATCTGGAACCTGGAATATAGTTGGTGCTCAGGAAATATAGTCAGTGCTCATGATGCACTGACCTGATGAATGCATTTCCAGGCTACCTTACAGTTGCTCAGTGAGGTCCAGAGAAGGGGGATGTCACCCTGGGGGGTCCAATTTTCCAGCCAGAGACAGCCCCCAGGGTCTGAATGGGACAGCTTGGCAACCAAGCCTTTACACCTGCTGGCTTTGCCCCTTACTCACCCAGCATCATCGGCATATATGAGATTGTTGATATTTCTCCAAGCAATCTTGATTCCAGCTTGGGATTCCCTTAACTTCATGGAAAATAGAACGGGGAAAGGGGAAATATAACAGATTTTATTTTCTTGGGCCCCAAAATCACTGCAGACAGTGACTACAGCCATGAAATTAAAAGAAACTTGCTTCTTGGAAGGAAAGCAATGACAAACCTAGACAGCATATTAAAAAGCAGACACATTGTTTTGCCAACAAAGGTCCATATAGTCAAAGCTATGGTTTTTCCAGTAGTCATGTATGGATGTGAGAACTGGACCATAAAGAAGACTGAGTGCCAAAGAATTGATTCCTTTGAATTATGGTGCTGGAGAAGACTCTTGAGAGTCCCTTGGACTGCAAGGAGATCAAACCAGTCAATGCTAAAGGAAATCAATCCAGAACATTCATTAGAAGGACTGATGCTGAAGCTGAAGCTCCAATACTTTGGCCACCTGATGCAAAGAGCCAACTCATTGGAAAAGACCCTGATGCTGGGAAAGATTGAGGGCAGGAGGAAAAGGGGACAACATAGGACAAGATGGTTAGGTGGCATCACTGATTCAATGGACATGAATTTGAGCAAACTCTGGGATGTAGTGGAGGACAGAGGAGCCTGTGTGCTGCAGTCCATGGGGTCACAAAGAGTTGGACCAAACTGAGCAACTGAACAACAACCCCACCAAGCATTAGCCTCCTTGTGAGAGTTGAAGGATAAGGAGTAAGGGAAGGAACCAATTCCTCTCCATTCCTGGTCCCTGCTCCTCCTGCCACCCATGAGTGACAGTCTGAAATATTCGATTTCACCTCACCAAAAGTCTCCTCACAGGGAGTCCCTCAGGGCCCCCCATCACTTTACAACAAAACAAACCCAGCCAGGGTGGGTGCAAACTAGTTCTATTGATTTGCAATTAGAAGACTCAATTAGGAAAAATATTACAGCAGTTTCTAATCCCTGCCATTAAAAAAATCACTCCACTTGGAAGGTTCTGAGTGGTCACATCCTTCCCTGGGCTTCAGAACGACTCTGTGTGCCACTGCACTCAGAGACCCGGCCTGGGAGACCTCAGCTTTCCCCCTGGAGTGCTTCCTCTGGTCATCTAGAATGATAATAAAAGCCCGACTCTCTAGTTCTTCCTCTCACCTGGTCCTCAGGCATGTCCCTTCATGCTTGCAAGATGCCTGCTACAGCTCCAAGCATGAGAGGTGTCCTGTACAATTCTTGTGTTCTCAGAACACTCTGGGCCAGAGTGTCCAGAGGCAGGAAACAAGAGGTCTCTTTTTGGCACAGGTTTTTACCAACAAGGTATCCACTTTCAGATGGCCCAGCAGAGTCTCTGCCCTATGGCCAGAACTATCACGGGGCCCCTTCTTACCCACCACTGGCAGTGGGCTTGAGCAAAGCTCTCTACTCTGTGGGCCCAAGAGGGACCCATACCACCCCTCAGGGCAGAGGCTCCCACTTGGCTCTGCCAGCAAGAATTGAGCAGAAGGGATAGGTACCAGGTAGGCCACTGGTGGGTAGTCCTCTGACTTCTGTGCCCCGGTGGGAAGAGCCTGTGACTGTTCATTTTCCCCAGGCCAAAAGTTGCTTGGGGAAGCCCACAGTCACACCCAGAGGCAGGCCAGAGTTGGCTCTTGGTCTCCGATCAGATCTCCTTCTCTTACATTAGGGAGCACAGCACTTCCAGGGTGTAAGGGCAGGGGCAGGAAGTAAGCAACCCCCCAGCCCCGCCACTGCCCATCATACCTGATCCCCTGGATGGCAGAAGCCACAAGTAGAGAGGGTTACCCTGGATACAAGCACACTTCACTCAGACACCCCTGACAGGTAGAAAATACTTTTTTGAGAAGCACTGAAAATTCCTATCGTCCTAATGAAGCGGCCTAACTTCCTTGTGTGGGATGCCCTGCCCACCCTGCCTCCAGGCTCCGCCCACCCTGTTTCCAGGCCCCACCCACCCTGCCTCCAGTCCTCTCGTGCCCTCCCAGGGAATGTGTCTCTGCTTTGGCTCCAGCAAGCCGGACAGTGCAAACTCTCCCCTGGTACATTAACATCCGCCCAAGCAGTCATTAACAGAGTCACAATCAATTTCTCCAGAATGATTGCTGTTGCACAGGGAACTTAATGGAATCTCAGGGTCATTTGTCACTTAAGGAAAAAAAAAAAGATGGGGAGGCGGGGTGGGTAAAGGGAAAGGAAGGAAAGCACGCCCATGGCCAGCACAAGGCTGCTCCAACCACCCCTCCCATGGCGATCTCCAAGAACCTGTGACGGGAGCGCACGGTATTCTAGCTGGTTAATCACCCAGCAGAATGGAGACAGAGGCTTATTAGGCAAATGAAGCATGATGGATGTTTTATTTCAACAGTGGAATTGGGAGAAGAAGGGAGGCAAGGCGGCGTCCTGCAGCAACAGCTGGATAAAGTGAGTCAGGAGGGCCCAGGTTCCAGTGTCTGGGCAAGGAGACAGGGAACTGGGGACCCTAGCACCTGGGCCCAGCAGAACTGGGAAAATGTAAACAGCAGGAGTTCTAGGTCCAGCTCACAGCAGTACTAGATCTTCTTTATTGAACAGGAGACCTTCCAATGATACTTTGGGCCCATTATATACCTGTCCCAGGAGGTAAGACTTAAACCAGACTGGGGACAACACATGCTGAATACCCCTTGTTCCCCAAGAAAACCCAAATGGAGTTATCCCCTCCGAGGAAGGAGCCCTGCCCTGCCAGAGTACCCTTCTCTTCAGGAAGTGGGACAGCTCTGGGTTGCAGTGAGCTGCAGGGCAGGTATGGAGGTTGTAGCCAAGGTCTTGGACCAGCCAGGCTCCCCGCCAACTGCCTGGACAGCGGTGACTGAAGGCTGTGAGAGGCGAGCCCTCAGTAGCATCTTGGGATGGCCTCTACTGTGTGCTGGGGGTTGCTCACAGGTGGCTGGAGGAGCCTGTTTCCCAAGGGCTCAGAGAGGCTGGCAGGAAGTCCTCTCAGGAGGGAAGCAGGTCAGTTCCAGCTGTCTTTGAGCACCAATCAGGCCCTATGTCACCTCACTGAGTATGCCCCAACCCCTGCCAAGTACCACGGCCATCTGAAAGATGTCATCATCCTCATTGCACAGATGAGGAAACCGGGGCTCTGAAAGGTCAAGGGACTTTCCCACAGTTCCTTGGCAAGTGAGTCTGGGCAGAGGCAGTCATGGGCCCATGACTCTATCCTGGGCACAGATGGCAGGACAACCTTAGCAAGCTCCTGGCGGCAGTTCATATTGAGTTCATCTTTTCCTTCCATGTCTCCTGTGGGAGATGTTGGCCCATCCAAGAGAAGGATCCTGTGGCTTCTGCTCTCGTGCGTCTTTGTTCATTCAGTAAACTTGAGCTGGCTGAGTCCAAATGCCTGCCGTGTGCACTTAAAGCTGAATTAGACACAGGCCCTCAGGGGCCTCTGGGGTCTGACAGCCTAGGAGGGCTTCAGAGGGGACTGGTGTGGGATCTGCGATCGGAGGCAGGGGCTGGAGGCTTGACTCTGCCACTGAGGATCTGTGGCATCCAGGACAAATTCTCTAGCTCCTTGGAACCTCGATCCCTCTGTCTGTACAATGGGAATAAAGTTCACCTGCTTTCCAGGATTATTGGAAGAATTGAAAAAGAGCTCAGGGCCACAATCCCTTATCTGAATTCCTTGAGGCCAGATGTATTTCTGGATCCGGAATATTCGTTTTGGAATTTAAAAAGGGAAGATGGTGGAACTATCACATACTTCATATCATTCCAGCATGATCTGGGACAAGGCCCTGTAATCAAATGAATTAACATTTCTTCAGGAAAGCTAATGAATATTCACAGTCCATGGGTAAATAAAGACTAAAAATAGTTGCCAGATGAATCTTTAGAAAGCTTTTGGTGTTCAGAGTGTTTGGGATCTTAGGCCCATGGATGAAGGGTCTGGATAGTAATGATAGTAATAGTTATTATTTACTGAGCATTTGCTGATTAACATGGATTAACTCACTGAATCCTCACAGAACTCCGTGAGAGCAGGGATCATGATTATCCCTGTTTTGCGGTCAAGTCTGACAGACCAGAGAGGTTGATTCACTTGCTGTTAAATACACAGATGTGAAAGGGTAGGGCCAAGTTGGACCCAGGCAGTCAGGCTTCTGCATCTGTGTCTTTGCTCAGGTTAGAAATGAGCAACTAATTACAACAGATTACTAAGGGCAATCTACCAGGAATTCCCTGGCAGTCTAGTGGCTCAGACTCCGAGCTTTTGCTGCAGAGGGTGTGGGTTCAATCCCTGCTCAGGGAACTAACATGGCACAAGCCACGGGGCATGGCCAAAAAATATAAATAAATAAGTAATTTTTTTAAAGTTGAGAACAGAGGAGGAGCTGCTGGAGGACTTCAGACAGCACCTGACTGATCTCCCTGACGTGACAAGCTCTCCTGCCCTCCTTCTATCTGGGCTGGGAATAGAGCCGTGTTTCCAGGGCACCTATCCATTGTGCTTCACACACACGCTCCCTCTCTCGCGCCTTCTCTGTCTCTGTCTCTCTCTCTGATCCCACTCTTTCGGGTCTCCACATTTCCAACAACCACGCTCCCTGCTCCCCCCGCCCCCCTGCGAAACATGCTCACCAGACTTCGGTGTTAGGAAGGAAAGCAAGCGCGTGACTTCGTGACATGCACAGCACCTGGCCTCCTTTCTGCCTCTTCTCTCCCCCTGTGTGACATGCCCCCTCTCGTGAGGCACCCACCTGCATTCCCCAGGGATCAAAAGCGGGCGTTGGCTATAAGGTGACCCCAGGCAGCAAAGGCCTCCCTGGCTCCTGACCCATGCAGCCTCACTTCCACCGGACCACATGTACACAGATTGAAGTGCTGGAGGCCCAGAGATCAGACCTTGACTCACACAGGCCTGAGTTTAAGTGATAGCTCCTCTCAGTAGGCTGCTGACTGCTGACAGCCCCCTGAGGCCTTGAAAGAGCGACAGAGACCTCTCGGGAGTTGGAGCACATTCATGAGGTGGTGCTTGTGGTAAAGAATTCTCCTGCCAATGCAAGAGACCTGAGAGATACGAGTTTGATCCCTGGGTTGGGAAGATCCCCTAGAGGAAGGAATGACAACCCACTCCAGTATTCTTGCCTAGACAATCCCATGGACAGAGGAGCCTGGTGGGCTACAGTTCCCGGAGTCACAAAGAGTTGGACATGACTGAGCACCCACACACACATACATACATACACACACAGAAGTTGACACGGCCCAGCTTTCCTCCCAAGGAGACTTCCTGCCAGCTCCTGTGAGAGCTGGGGAAACAGGTTCCTCTAGCCTGAACTACCCTCGGAGCTCAGCCCAGGTCTTCACAGGATGTTGCTCAGGCTCCCCTCTCAAAGCCTCAGTCACTGTTGTCCCCCAGCCTGCAGGGGGTGCCTAGCCACCTGCAGTCCCCATTCCCCTTCAGCTCACTGCAACCCAGAGCTGTCCCTCCTCCTGAAGTGAAGGCCACCACAGGAAGGCAGGGCTCCCTCCCCTGGAGGAAATACCCCCAGGGGGGATTTCTCTGGGGAATCAGGGGTGTCATTCAGCATGTGATGTCCCAGTTTGGTCCATATTGTCAAAGTGATGGTTTTCTCCAGTAATTATGTACAGATGTGACAGATGGACCATAAAGAAGGCTGAGCAGCAAAGAACTGATGCTTTTGAACTGCAGTGTTGGAGAAGACTCTTGAGAGTCCTTTGAACTGCAAGGAGATACAACCAGTCAATCCTAAAAGAAATCAACACAGAATGTTCGTTAGAAGGACCGAAGCTGAAGCTGAAGCTCCTATACTTTGGCCACCTGATGTGAAGAGCCAACTCATTGGAAAAGGTCCTGGTGCTGGGAAAAACTGAAGGCAGGAGGAGAAGGGGGTGACAGAGAATGAGATGGCTGGATGGCATCACCGATTCAATGGACATGAGTCTGAGCAAACTCTGGAGATAGTGAGGAACAGGGAAGTCTGGCATACTACAGTCCATGGGGTCACAAAGAGTCGGACACAACTTAGGAACTGAACAAGAACCACCACCTGAGACATGTACGAGGTAGGCTCGGTGGTTCCCCAAGTCTGTGCCCTGTCAGCCCAGGGCCTCTTGGGCAGTGGCTCAGTGGTGCTTTTCAGAAGGCTGTGAGGCTGGCCTTGGGGATCAGCCCTCACCCTCTCAAGTATGATGGAGTGAGCGCAGGGCTGAGAGCCTGCGAGCTGTGGTCCCAGCCTTCCGTCTGCCAAGAGGAAATAGCTCTCTGGCAGGATGGTTGATGGTTCACAGTCCACAGTCAGGAGCCTGAGTGTGAACTCCAGTTCCACCACTTCCTTCCTGCATAACCTCGTTCATTGCTCTGAACCTCTGTTTCTTATCTTTAAAATGGGGATGATGAGTTCTCTTACTTCAAAGAGCTATTGGGAGGATTAAACAAGACCAACGATTGAACAGCAAAGATACATTGAGCCGCTACCACGTGTCAGCGTTGAATGTTTTGAGTGGTGGGTTCAGCAAACAGACGCGGCTCTGGCCTCCTGTGAAGCCTTTAGCCTGGTCAGTGAGTGGATAGTCCGGGTGCAGTATAACAAAATATGATGAAAAGAACTTGGCTTCATAAGTAAGAGCTCATATTATCTGCCTTTGGGGGTGTGGCTGTGCTTATTTCACATTCATTTATTAAAAGCATTGCTGTATATCAGTATTCATTATTTATCTGTGGGCTGTTAGGAAAGTTAAGTGCATCCAAGGTGGCCCTAGTGATAAAGAACCCCTGCCTGCCGTTGCAGGAGATGTAAGAGATGCAGGTTCAATCCCTGGGTCAGGAAGATGCCCTAGCAGAGGGCATGGCAATCCACCCCAGTATTCTTGCCTGGAGAATTCCATGGACAGAGGAACCTGGCAAGCTACAGTCCATGGGGTCACAGAGAGTCGGACACGACTGAAGCGACTTAGCATGCATGAGAGTAAAATGAGATTTTATGTATAAATACATAACATAACCATGTGTTTTGTGTATGCAGAATCTCAATGAACCTTCATAAAAATCTCATGCATTAATATTTTCTCCATATCTCAGGTAAGGACATTAAAGCTTAGAGAGGTAGAGAGACTTGCAGAAGGCCACACAGCATGTAAAGAGTGGGACAGAGACTCCAGCCCAGGTCATGAGTATGCCCCAGAGCTCATGTTCTTAGTCTGTAGGGATGCTGCCTCCTCTTAGCTCCAAGGCCATGATGATGAGAAAGGGTTCTCTGCAAGTTACAGAGTCTTGGACAAGTGTAAGGGGTTGTTATGGCTCCATTCCCTGAGTCACATCTGACCCCTTGAACACTAGGCAGATGAGCCCAGGGTGGGAGCCAGGGAGATGAGTCACATGGGGATTCTGGTGGAAGGATTAGTTTCTCTTGCCAGTGAGGGTCACCTGGCATACAGAGGTAGCACCCTCCTAGTTGGAGCTTCTTTAGGGTTCCTTAAAGCTGCTCAGCCTCAGAAGAGCCATCCCCAGAGAAATTCATGTTGTCCACTGAATAGCCTTCAGTTGGTCACTCTCTCCATCATTGCAAAGCCAGTTCCAATCCCAAAGAAGTCCCTAAACCCTAACTCTGCCATCTGGGAGGATGTGTGAGCTTTAGTGAGAGACCCACCTGGTTCTCAATCCGTGCTCAGCATTTCCCAGCTGTGTGACCTCAGGCAAGGCACCTAACCTCTCTGAGCCTCAGCTTCCTGGTCTGCCAGGTGGTGAAAATGTTGTGTCTGCAGGGCTCTTGTCAGGATTGAAGGTAATGTCCCCCAAGCACCCAGGATGGTACCTCGCACCATCAAGACTCAATAGATGGTAGGAGATAAAGTGGCTTGGGGCGGGGTGCCACCAGATAGAAGCAGTGCCCCTCCCGGCTTATCTGCTATGCACACTTGGAAGAAATGGGGATGACACTGAATCTAGCCAATTAGGAGGATTTCTCATAAAAGTTTAATTCTTCAATTAAAAAACTGCAAAATGACATAGGTGATGTACTTTTAAACTGTAAATTAATGATCTATGGTTATAGCCATAATAATAATAACAGCTACCAATTATGGAATACAGAATCTGGACCAGGAGCTAAATACACAGTGCCCAGACCCACCCCCCTTTCGACACAGGGACTCAGGCGTTTTGTAAGCCAGGAGAGCAGAGCTTAGTGAGGTCAGTGGTTTGCCCACCACCCCACTGACACCCTATGGCAAAGCTTCTCACTCCTGTGTACTTCTCTCTCCAGTGACCAGGCATCTTCAAACACACTTACAACAAAAATCCAAAGAGCAAATAGAACAAGAACCATCTCTCATTCAGTTTAACTCTCTCCAGTCTCAGTTTAAATGGAATTGAATCTTTCCTCTCCAGACCTCTCTTTCCTCAAATCAGTTCTGCTTCTGTAGCCTCAGGCTCCTCCCTGCAGCCCCTGAAGAAGGTCAGTAAAAGCTGCTGAGGTTATTCTCCTGCATCTTTGCGAAGTCAGAAATCAATAGCCCAACCTCGCGTGTGTTCCCCTCAAGATCCCCCCTGACCCCAGACAGACGTGCTCTCAGGGTGCCCTTTAGAGTCTTCTCCAGCCTTCTGTCCTCATAACTCCTCTTCAGGGTCTAAAACAGACAAGATTCTGCAGCTGGGAAGCACCTGAATTCATGGATGCTGGAGCCAGGCTAGCGGTTCAGTCTTCGACTTGATATTTACTGTGTGGCTGCAGGAGGGTTACTCAGTCTCTCTGTGCTTCTGCATCTCATCTCATCTATAATATGAGGCTGATAATAATAGCACTACCTGCCAGGATTTTTGTGAGATTAAACAAATGCGAAGCACTTAAAACAGTGCCTGGCACTTAGGAAGCACTTGATTATCTCCCACGCCTTAGTGTTGATTGCCACCCATGGCTACAGTGATTTCCTTCCAATACCAAAGATGAGAGGCAGGAGACCTCCCCTTGACAAAGCCAAGGACTTCCATGGTGGTCTAGTGGATAGGAATCCACCTGCCAGTGCAGGGGCCGTGGGTTCGATCCCTGGTCCAGGAGGACTCCACACACCACAGAGCAACAAAGCCCGTGCGCCACAACTGCTGAAGCCCACGCACCTAGAGCCCAGGCTCTGCAGCGAGTGGCCGCTGCAGTGAGAAGCCTGCGTGCCGCAGCTAGAGAATGTCCCCCACTCCCCACAACCAGAGAAAGCCTGCATGCAGCAACGAGGACCCAGTGCAGCCAAACATGCTTTTTAAAAGCTCAAGTCTAAAATAAATAAATAAATAAAAGCTAGATACATTACAAAGGTCTTTAAATGCATCAGCCCCTAAATGTGCCAAGCACAGTGAATGGGGCTGTTGTAGGTTCTCAGTAAATGTCAGGCTCTCTAAAACCCAAGTTACTTTCTCACTCAATTAACTTAGAGCCCTTTTCCTTTTTTAAAAAAACATAATTCAATTAGAAACAGATGACATCCTAGAAGAGAACATAGACAAAACATCCTCTGACATAAATCATGCCAATGTTTTCTTGGGTCAGTCTCCCGTGGCAATAGAAATAAAAGCAAAAGTAAACAAACTTATAAGCTTTCGCACAGAAAAATAAAAAAAATAAAAAATAAAAAATGAAAAGACAACCTATGGACTAGGAGAAATATTTGCAAATGATGTAACTGACAAGGGATTAATTTACAAAATATATTAATAGTTCACACAACTTAATAACAAAAAAGCAAATAATCCAATCAAAAAAGAAAAAATGAGCCGAACACCTGAAGAGACATTTCTTCAAAGAAGACCTACAGATGGTCAAGAGGCACATGAAAAGATACTCAGTGTCTCTAGTTATTAGAGAAATACAAATCAAAACTGCAAAGAGATGCCATCTCACACCAGTCAGAAGGGCCATCATTTTAAAAATCTACAAATAAAAAATGCCAGAGAGGGTGTGGAGAAAAAAGAGCTCTCCTGCACCATTGGTGGGAAGGTAAATTGGTGTAGCCACTGTGGAAAACAGTATGGAGGTTCCTCAAAAAACTAAAAGTAGAATTGCCGTATGATCCAGAAATCCCACTTCTGGCCATACGTCCAGATAAAACTGTAGTTCTAAAAGAAGTACTGTGGAAACCACCTAAATGACCAGCCACAGATGAATGGATAAGAAGATGCGGTGCACAGATACAGTGGAGTGTTACTCAGCCGAGAAAGAAGAATGGAGCCACGCCATGTGCAGCAACTCGGATGTACTTAGAGATTATGACACTAAGTGAAGTCAAAAAGAGAAAGACAAATACCATATGATATTACTTATATGTGGAGTCTGAAATGCACCACAAATAAACTTATCCGTGAAACAGAAACAAGTGCACACGCACAGGGAACAGTCTCGTGGTTGCCAAGTGGACCTGAGGTTGTCGGGGACAGATGAAGTGGGAGTCTGGGATTAGCAGAAGCAAACGGTCCAGTTCAGTCCAGTCGCTCCGTCGTGTCCAACTCTCTGCGACCCCATGAATCGCAGCACGCCAGGCCTCCCTGTCCATTACCAGCTCCCAGAGTTCACTCAGACTCACGTCCATTGAGTCCGTGATGCCATCCAGCCATCTCATCCTCGGTCGTCCCCTTCTCCTTCTGCCCCCAATCCCTCCCAGCATCAGAGTCTTTTCCAATGAGTCAACTCTTTGCATGAAGTGGCCAAAGTACTGGAGCTTCAGCTTTAGCATCATTCCTTCCAAAGAAATCCCAGGGCTGGCCTCCTTCAGAATGGACTTGTTGGATCTCCTTGCAGCCCAAGGGACTCTCAAGAGTCTTCTCCAACACCACAGTTCAAACGCATCAATTCTTTGGTGCTCAGCCTTCTTCACAGTCCAACTCTCACATCCATACATGACCACAGGAAAAACCATAGCCTTGACTAGATGGACTTTGGTCGGCAAAGCAATGTCTCTGCTTTTGAGTATACTATCTAGGTTGGTCATAACTTTTCTTCCAAGGAGTAAGCGTCTTTTAATTTCATGGCTGCAATCACCATCTGCAGTGATTTTGGAGCCCAAAAAAAGAAAGTCTGACACTGTTTCTACTGTTTCCCCATCTATTTCCCATGAAGTGATGGGACCGGATGCCATGATCTTCGTTTTCTGAATGTTGAGCTTTAAGCCAAGTTTTTCACTCTCCTCTTTCACTTTTATCAAGAGGCTTTTTAGTTCCTCTTCACTTTCTGCCATAAGGGTGGTGTCATCTGCATATCTGAGGTTATTGATATTTCTCCCGGCAATCTTGATTCCAGCTTGTGTTTCTTCCAGTCCAGCATTTCTCTATGTACTCTGCATAGAAGTTAAATAAGCAGGGTGACAATATACAGCCTTGATGTACTCCTTTTCCTATTTGGAACCAGTCTGTTGTTCCATGTCCAGTTCTAACTGTTGCTTCCTGACCTACACACAGATTTCTCAAGAAGCAGGTTAGGTGGTCTGGTATTCCCATCTCTTGAAGAATTTTCCACAGTTTATTGTGATCCACACAGTCAAAGGCTTTGGCATAGTCAATAAAGCAGAAATAGATGTTTTTCTGGAACTCTCTTGCCTTTTCCATGATCCAGCGGATGTTGGCAATTTGATGTCTGGTTCCTCTGCCTTTTCTGAAACCAGCTTGAACATCAGGGAGTTCACGGTTCACATATTGCTGAAGCCTGGCTTGGAGAATTTTGAGCATTACTTTACTAGCATGTGAGATGAGTGCAATTGTGTGGTAGTTTGAGCATTCTTTTGCATTGCCTTTCTTTGGAATTGGAATGGAAACTGACCTTTTCCAGTCCTGTGGCCACTGCTGAGTTTTCCAAATTTGCTGGCATATTGAGTGCTGCACTTTCACAGCATCATCTTTCAGGATTTGAAACAGCTCAACTGGAATTCCATCACCTCCACTAGTTTTGTTTGTAGTGATGCTTTCTAAGGCCCACTTGACTTCACATTCCAAGATGTCTGGCTCTAGATTAGTGATCACATCATCATGATTATCGGGGTCATGAAGATCTTTTTTGTACAGTTCTTCCATGTATACTTGCCACCTCTTCTTAATATCTTCTGCTTCTGTTAGGTCCATACCATTTCTGTCCTTTATCGAGCCCATCTTTGCATGAAATGTTCCCTTGGTATCTCTGATTTTCTTGAAGAGATCTCTAGTCTTTCCCAGTCTGTTGTTTTCCTCTATTTCTTTGCATTGATCACTGAAGAAGGCTTTCTTATCTCTTCTTGCTATTCTTTGGAATTCTGCATTCAGATGCGTATATCTTTCCTTTTCTCCTTTGCTTTTTGTCTCTCTTCTTTTCAGCCATTTTGCTTTTTTGCATTTCTTTTCCATGGGGATGGTCTTGATTCCTGTCTCCTGCACAATGTCACGAACCTCATTGCATAGTTCATCAGGCACTCTATCTGTCAGATCTAGGCCCTTAAATCTATTTCTCACTTCCACTGTATAATCATAAGGGATTTGATTTAGGTCATACCTGAATGGTCTAATGGTTTTCTCCACTTTCTTCAATTTAAGTCTGAATTTGGCAATAAGGAGTTCATGATCTGAGCCACAGTCAGCTCTCGGTCTTGTTTTTGTTGACTGTATAGAGCTTCTCCATCTTTGGCTGCAAAGAATATAATCAATCTGATTTCGGTGTTGACCATCTGGTGATGTCCATGTCTAGAGTCTTCTCTTGTGTTGTTGGAAGAGGGTGTTTGCTATGACCAGTGCATTTTCTTGGCAAAACTCTATTAGCCTTTGCCCTGCTTCATTCTGCATTCCAAGGCCAAATTTACCTGTTACTCCAGGTGTTTCTTGACTTCCTACTTTTGCATTCCAGTCCCCTATAATGAAAAGGACAACATCTTTTTTGGGTGTTAGTTCTAAAAGGTCTTGTAGGTCTTCATAAAACCATTCAACTTCAGTTTCTTCAGCATTACTGGTTGGGGCATAGACTTGTATAACTGTGATATTGAATGGTTTGCCTTGGAGACGAACAGAGATCATTCTGTCATTTTTGAGATTGCATCCAAGTACTGCATTTCGGACTCTTTTGTTGACCATGATGTCTACTCCATTTCTTCTGAGGGATTCCTGCCCGCAGTAGTAGATATAATGGTCATCTGAGTTAAATTCACCCATTCCAGTCCATTTTAGTTCGCTGATTCCTAGAATGTTGACGTTCACTCTTGCCATCTCCTGTTTGACCACTTCCAATTTGCCTTGATTCATGGACCTGACATTCCAGGCTCCTATGCAATATTGCTCTTTACAGCATCGGATCTTGCTTCTATCACCAGTCACATCCACAATTGGGTATTGTTTTTGCTTTGGCTCCATCCCTTCATTCTTTCTGGAGTTATTTCTCCACTGATCTCCAGTAGCATATTGGGCACCTAATGACCTGGGGAGTTCCTCTTTTGGCATCCTATCATTTTGCCTTTTCATACTGTTCATGGGGTTCTCAAGGCAAGAATACTGAAGTGGCTTGCCAATGTATAACTGAATCACCCTGCTGTGTACCAGAAATTAACACCACACTGTAAATCAACTGTACTTCAATACAATATTTTTTTAAAAGAAGCTAATTACTTAATGTTTGAATCACAGTCTTCCATTATCACCGAATCCTTCTCCTGGAACTTCAACAAGGTCTTTTTGCTCTGCACAGCTTTCAGACTATTTAGCTGGTAAGATTTAGATCACATTTTCTATGTGCATCCAGCTATTTTTCTTCACAGCTTGTTTCTTGAATTTACCCTTCGGATGCATCTTTATCTACAGTGACTTCTGTTCAGGAATTGAGTATTATGAATTTCAAGGATATGATTAAAGAAATTCTTCCTTAAAAATAGGCCATTTTTTAAAAAGCAAATTACATTTTGATTGCCTTCAACAATGTGTTTCCTAAAGAAAACAAAACTTTACATTTTAGGGGACATATTTTTTAATGGATAGAATCATTTTACAAGTCACCCAACGATTGACTCACCCAGTGATGTCCCAGGGTAGACTTTCTTTGGCGGACTTCCTTTCTCCTAAATGTTGCTGCCCACAGATCCAGTATCCAGCCAGCTTCCAAGGCCTATTGATTTCTCTTTAAATGTCCCTCCTTCCCAGATCTTGTCCAGGCTTCCCCTCATCTTGAACTGTGACAAGTCCCTCCAGGGCATCCCCTTCCCAACTGACCCCACATAATCAGTCTCCCATTTCTGGGGATCAGTTCCCTCCACAGAAACCATGGGTGGCTCTTCAGCCTACTCCACCCCATCCTTAGCCCTCTAAGGCCTGTTTTCTGTGCAATCTCATTCTGGGTAGTTCTTCTTGCTTTCCCAAGCCCTCTGAAAACTCTTGGAGGTGGCACTGTGTTTTAGGTGCCACGTGGACCTTCCAGCTCCAGCAACTAACACGGGGTGAGCACACGTCCTGGTGATCCACAGAGCAATGGAGTCCAGGCTTCCAGATTCAGTTCAGCTGGCTCTGTTTCTAGTTTGAGAAATATTCTGTGACCTGAGTTGCCAGTCTGAGTAACTAGGTGTGGTACCAAATGTCAGCAGCTAATTACTTTTAACCATTATTAATGGGTCTGCACTAATTATCCCCTGCATCTAGGCAAGATTTTACAGATGAGACTGAGCGTGAAGGAGGGGCAAAGGACTGTGCTTGAGGCCACAGGGTGAATGGGTTGTCAGAATGGGGCTGAAACCCCTGGGGTCCTATGCAGGGACCTTGCCCCCAGAAGAGGGAATGGGGCAGAGAGAGGTGGCATCTGGACTGCAGGGCTGAGAAAACGGGACACGGTTCCGCCTGGGGAGATGGAACCACTGTCTCGCCTGTCTCCTCCCCCACTCCCAGAATGCAATCTACCGAAACCTCTTATTAAAAGTATTCTGGAGGTGATAAAAGTGTCACCAAAGATTTGCTCATTTTCTAAACTGTCATTAAAACAAAATTTATTGTCAGGGGAAATATAGGCAGTGGAGGAGGAAGGGTGGGCAGGGAGAGGGGGAGGATGATTTAAAATCAGTCCCTTAATAAATTAAAGACATTCACTCACAAGATGGGGGCTTAGAGAGGGAAACTGCTGAAAGGTCATCACTTTCTCCACACCAGCTGGCCGGGTCCTCACAGGCTGTCATATCCTGCAGTCTCTTCATCCCTCCCGAAGCTCCATCCCTCTCCTAACCCGTCTACAGGGCCAAATCCTCCCCTCAGGCCCACCCAACCCTCTCTGCCCTCCAGGGGTCTTCTCCAACACCCCGCCGCAGGGTTTCCATCGCTCGACTCTCTGACCACTTACTGGAACCCAGATCAGCCTGGAAGTTTACGTGGCTGCTTCCCACCCACACTGGACTGTAAGGCCTTTGAAGGCAGGAGACTGGCCTCTAAGTGTCACTCGATTCCTATTCCTCCTGATGTCCGCAGGGGGAGGGGAGAGAGGAAAGTGAAAGTGAAGTCGCTCAGTCGTGTCAGACTCTGCGACCCCATGGACTGTAGCCTACCAGGCTCCTCAGTCCATGGAATTCTCCAGGCAAGAGTACTGGAGTGGGTTGCCATTTCCTTCTCCAGGGGATGGATCTTCCCAACCCAGGGATTGAACCCAGGTCTCCCACATTGCAGGCAGACGCTTTACCAACTGAGGCACGGGAAGCCCGGGGAGAGAGGGGTGTGACCTAATTCCCTTAGAATGAGGACATGTCAGCCGCGAAAGGCAACACAGAACCCAAAGAGTTCAAACCCTCATTATAGAGACCAGGAGCCCACACCTCAGGGGGAGACGGGACTCACCCAAGGTCACATAGGGAGGTCATCGGCCACTTCTCTGGCTTCCAACTCCGGGGTCCAGGAGCCTGCTCAAGAGCTGGGACTCTGGTTATAGTCCACCTGAGTCCAACGGAAGCCCCCTCCATTCGCTAGCGGGGTAACCTTGAACAAGTCACTGAGCTCCAGTGCCCCAGGCACCTGTCTGGGTTGTTATCGAGAGCAGCTGGGAGAATGTAAGTGCTTTGCTCAGCGATGTTGGCACTTATCATCTTCTTTGTCATCATCACCCTCGTGATGAGGGGAGGGCAGTGCACTTCCAAGCTGTCGGGGTTTCTGCTTTTTGTCTGGGTCATGCCACTTGCTCAACAAGGACCCCTGCAACCACTGTGCCAGCATTTCGGGGAGATAAATAGGCATGGCCCCAGCCCTGAAGATCCTTCAGCCTGGCAGGGGGAGGGGGAGACTGAGGCTCTGAACGTGGCAGTCACTGGGGCTGTTCAGAGATGTCCAGCCCTTGCTGCTTCAGGCTGGTCGCCAGCTTGCATTGCCCCACCCTCTGAAGTCAAATGGCCATGTGTCTTGCTTCGGCCAAGCAGGACCAGCCCAGAAGGAGGTCTCTGGGGAAAGGAAGAGGGTGTGGCTGGCAAGGGTGGGAGCGAGGGTGTGGGGTGCGCCGCAGGTGCTGATCCACTGAGAAAGGGAAGTGAGAGCAGGTCAGGGCCAAGTTGCAGGCTGGCCCTTTGGGATGCAGTTTTGGGTCCGGGCCGGGCCAGGAGGGGCCATGCCCTGGTACCCCTTCCCATCCCCCCCCCGCAATGAGGCCCCTCAACACTTGTCTGGAGCGAGACTCAGGAAGAGGAGCTAGGGGCAGGGGAGAGCCTGTGGTGTAAATGGGTTCTAGGACAGGATGTGCTGCACGCCAGCTCTGGGAGCTTAGCACACTGTCAGCCTGAGCCTCCACTCCCCTCTGCCCACGGTCACACTGTCCTCTGATTCCAGCACTCCACACTGAGGACCAAGTGCCAGCATCCACAGGAAAATAGCCAGTGCAGTAGGCATCCAAGTATAATAGCACATTTCAGAACCTCTGGGGCATCTCTCTGTGCACACGCCTGGGTCGGGAGAGGGGAGAAGATGATGGAGAAGAGGATTTTTACATCCGGAAGGAGGGATGGGAATAGAGAATGTACATGCAGGGCAGGCCAAAGAAGTCCAGAGAATTCCCTGGGGCTGTTGACTCCTGTGGGCTTCTTGGAAGAAGAGGAGCCTGGCTTGGGCTTTGAAGCCATGGTGAGCACAGGAGGAGCGGAGAAAGGAAAGTGGGGGTGGGGTGCAGGAGGAGCTTGGGCACAGGGGAACCGTGGCCTCTGCAGGCTGAACTTACCCTCTCTGAGACCTGAGGAACCAGGGCTCTGCGGGCCTCCCAGCCTGGGGAGCCCCCTCCAGCCTCAGTGGGGGCTTGGTTCTCAGCCTCTGCAGGAAGAGTCCTTTCCCTCCAAAGACCACAGCTGAGGAAGAGAGAACAGAAGCGCCAGCAGGCTGGGCTCTTCATCTAGAAAGCGGGTCAGCGTCCCCATGGAGGGAAGGAGGCCAGGTCCAGGGCTGTGCCCCTCCACAGGGGGTCCTGCCCCAGCGCCAGACCTCTAGAGGTGGTCCTGCTACTCCAGGCTCTCCCGGGCCTCCCTCATTCTCTGTTCCCTGCCAACACTCTCTTTGCACGCCTCAGTGCCTCCCTACCCCCTAGGGCTCTGTCTTTGTTTTGCTTTCTGTTGTTGTTTTTAATCTCTGTTTCTCTCTCTGTCTCTGTCTCCTCTCTCTCTGTGTCTGCCCTGCCTGCCTCTCTGGATCTTGCTCCCTCTGTCCCTCTCTTCACTGTCAGCCCTCCTCTTCACCTTTTCAGGCTCCCCTGCCCTGCTCCACATGTCTCTGTCCATCTGCCTGTCTCTGAGCCACTCTCTGTCCCACAGCTCTCTACCTGAAAGACACTGGGATTCCCAGCTACAGAGCTTTGCCGAGGTTGGGCAGGCCTCTTACAGACGCCTGCGGGCAGCTGGCTCCTCTTGCTTTAATCCAGGCCTGATCTGACTTTGGCTTCTTTTACCTCCTTTGCTTTTGATCTTTATCTTTCTTTAAAATCCTATGTTGTTAGAAACCTATTGACTTCAGATGTCCTCGTCCTTCCCGGGTAGCCGCCGAGGCGACACTGAGAAAGGGAATTTGACTGGGTTATTCCCCAGAAATCATGAGGGAGAGATCCTTTCAGAGCTTGTGTTGCAGCTGGACGCCTCCGCCAGATTGAATGAGAGGTGGCTCAGGAAGCCTGCAACCCTGCGGTCCTGGAAGACTGTGTGGTTGGTAGAGGTGGATGGAGTGCTACGCTGGGGACGAGATGAGAGAGGGGGACAGCATGGGACAGAGGGGTCTGCATGATCTGGGGAGCCGGGGGGTACAGGGGGCACAGAGGGGGGCAGAGGAGCACTGTGGCATCAGAAGACAGATCTCCCTGAGCTCTGCCATCCTTTCCTGCGTGCCGACAGATCATAACTCCGGGTTTCTGTTCTCTCTTCTGGAGTTTTCATCGCTCTCCTCTCTTGGGGATAACACCGAGTATGAGAATTCTGCATAGCAATATGTGTGAGATACATGTGCCCAATGGATTACTTGGTGCATAGCAAGTGCTGTGCTTGGCTTCTGCCTTGCTCTCCCTAAGCAGGCCTTCCTGCAGGACCAGGCTCACGGCTGCCACACGACATCCCCGCCACAAAAACTCACTCCCTCCCTCCCTCACTGCCCCACTGAAGAGATGAGCCGACCGGGCACAAGGATGTTAATGTTTGCAGGCTCATCCCCACACCTCTGCCCTATGCATGGGGACCTCAGGGCTGTTCTCCCAGCGGCTCCAGGGCTCTCACATCCGCAGGTTTGTTCACCAGAGGCACCAGCAGAAGTAAAGGACAAGTATGAAAGCAACAACCACCCTAATAAAGCAGCCACCTCGTGGGGAGCCTTGGAGCCTCTCCCGGACATCCCTGTACTCACTTCCCATGAGACTGTCAAGGTGAGAAGGTCCCAGATGAGCGGCCACACTGACTCAGGTGACCTAGCAGGTCAGGAGCTGACCTGCTGGGCCTGAACCCTGGTCTGTTGAAGCATGGACCAGCCCCCGGTGGGTATACCGGGAGACCCCAAGCACAACCCTCAGAGACTGGGACTCAGCTTGAGGATGGAGGGGCTGGTGCCTGGGACTCTGAATATCAGTAAGCCCCGGGGAGCTGTGACACAGCTGGGTCCCCCTAGTCTGAGAACACCCTTCCCCAACATCTGCACGGAAGGCGGTGACCCTCGCTCAGCTGTCTCCCCAAAGAGGCAGAAGCCTGGTTCACAGTTACTCACCCTGCCACTTACTGCGGGCAATTTGGGGTCAAAGGCTTGTTAGACAAGCTGGAGGGAGACCAGGTGGGCCTGGAAACATGGGCTCTGTATCTGATGCTGGGGTGCCCCCTGTAATTCACTCCCTGGGGCTTCCTTGCCTGGTGATGAAATGAATTGAGAGCCACTAGTTGTCAACCCTGAGTGTACACTGAAGTAATCTGGGGGCTGTTAAAAATATGATGCCTAGAAGGACTTCTGACAGTCCAGTGATTAAGACTCCGCGATTCCTCTGCAAAGGATGTGGTCTGATCCCTGGTCAGGGACCTAAGATCTCACGTGTGGCACAGTACAGCCAAAAAATTGGAGGAAAAAAAAAAATTACGCCTGGAGCCAGACTGCAGAGAAGGCGATGTGATTCTTCCAGGGTGTGGCCTTGGCTCTTGGCATTTGTTGAAAGCTCCCCAGAGGATTCTAATGTGCAGCTAAGTATGAGAAGCAGGCCACGGGGGTCAGCTCTAGGATGTCAGAGCCTGGAACTGAGGGGAGAGCAGGTATGACACAAGAAATATTTTCTGCGTGTGGGTGAGTCTGTGCTTGTGAATGTGAGTCTGTGCGTGGGCCGGGGTGTGTCCATGTTTCGGTGCGTGCAGGCACGCTAAGTCATTCAGTCGTGTCCGACTCTTTGCGACGCTATGGACTGGCTCCTTTGTCCATGGGATCCTCCAGGCAAGATTGCTGGAGCGGGCTGCCCTGCCCTCCTCCAGGGGATCTTCCTGACCCACAGATCTGAGCCTGTGTCTCCTAGGTCTCCGGCAGGTTCTTTACCGGGAGGGCCACCTGGGAAGCCTGCGTCCTTGTTTACGTGTATGTAAACCCACTTGTGTGTCTATGCATGCACATCTGTGTGCGTGTCTGTGTCAACGTGTGTCTTGTGTGTGTGTGTGTCTACGTCTCTGTGTGTCAAGGGAAAGAGACCAAGTGGGCAGCTCGTGGGGGAAGTGAAGAAGGATCCCTGGGATATGCTTCCTCACTTTACAGGCAGGACCCAATGAGAATAAATGGCTATTGGAGGTCACAGGCCCAGGCCTCCGCAACCCCATATCTGCACCCCTAGACTGAAAAGACGAGGAAAATTCAAACTGGTCTGTGGCTCCAGGTCTTGGCTTTGTGTTGCTTCTTCACCTGCTGCAAATCGGTAGGCCCAACCTAACTGAGCCTGTTTGGCTGACCTGGGAGGGCTGGGCCAGCCTTTCTCAGATCTGTGAAGCTGCTTCGCCACCAGCGACTGCTTCCCGCCACCCACGTCGGGCAAGACTCCCAGGCCAGCCAGGGCCTCCTCCTCCCCTCTGGGTATTTCGGCGTGTGCAGGATTCAAGCGTGAGGAGCAAGCGTAGCCCCCCACATTCCAGCTGACCTCCCCAACATCCTGGCGCTAAGGGTTGAGATCCAGAGCTCACCCCATGGTTACCTGGAGAGACCCTGGGAGCTGAGAGTGCTCTGGGTCAGGGCCTGGAGGCACTACCTCTTGCCAGCTATGCCAATGGGGCACAGATGAGCCCTGCTTTCCTCATCTGGCAAATGGGCCGGCAGGACCTGCCATGCCTCGGGGAGCAGGTTGGCTGGAGCACAGACAGAAACGCGGGTGAAAGTACTCAGCAGACGACAGCATTGGCACCCAAGCCAGATGATTCTGGCACCATGGGAGACGGGTTCAACCCCTCCTGCCCCCAGATGTCTTCCACACTCGCCGCCGATACCGTTCTTGCCACCATTGGGTCCTATGTGGGAGGGGTGTTCAGAAGGGTTCTGCTTGGAGGAGCAGGGGCAGTGACACACCCACGGTCCATCCCCCACACCCGCGTGACTGGCTCCGGGCGCTGCGGCAGGAAGTGACGCGTAGGAGGCGGCGGCTCCTGCAGACACAGGGACCTGGAGTCTTGAGAGCAAAGGCCAAGGGAGGGGGCAGCTGGTCTCCCTGAGGCTTTCTGGACAGCAGGGGTGGGGTGCTGGCTTGAGTGCCCTGGGCACCTGGGAGTGACTGGTGGGGAAAGGAATCTTGAGGGGTCAGATTCCTTTCTGGGGGGACCCCGTGAGTCCAGGGCTTGCTTGACCTATGGCAGCTGTCTCAGTGGAAATAACCCAGGATCTGGAGCCTGACAGATTAGCACACATTTCTTAACCTCTCTGAACATCATGTTGTCATTAGTAAAAGGGAGATAAAGAACAATTCAATTTTGGAATCATTTAAGGATTAAAATTCTTCCCACGGTGCTCAGTGGTAAATGAATCTGCCTGCCAATGCAGGAGGCACAAGTTCTGTCCCTGGGTCAGGAATATCCCCTGTAGAAGGGAATGGCAATCCACTCCTGTATTCTTGCCTGGAGACTCCCATGAACAGAGGAGCCTAGTTGGTTACAGTCCACAGGGTTGCAAAGAGCTGGACACAACTGAAGCAACTTAGCACGCACGCACAATTTTGCTGGGGCCTTCACACAGGCAGACTATATATTCACCTCCATATCGGGGTATTCACTGCATCCTTGCTGTGTTATCTCCTCCAGACTGGAATGCAGTGCGGCAGACGGGATATGGGGTTGGTGGTAAGAAGATCTGGATTCAAATTCTGCCCTTCCGCTTGCTGGCTAAAGAACCTTGAACAAGTCCTCTGGCCACTCAGAGCCTCACTTGTAAAATGAGGGTAAGGAATGGGACAATAGTCACTAATTCATTAAGTTGTTGTTGAGAATGACATAAAACAATATATCAACAATAGTACCCACCTGTCCAGCACTTACAGATGTGCCAGGCATTAGTTCAAGGGACCCTTGCTACAATCTTGTAATTACCTCTGCATCTATAGGTGAAAAAAACTGAGGCTCAGTGTGAGTGGCCAAGGTCACCCAACTTGCAAATGAAGGAGCTTGAACTTGAACCCAGGCAGCTGCTACTTCCTTACTTTACCAGCCACAGGGTCTAAGCACATTCAAGCTGGAAGAAGTCTTAAAGCACACACGGCCCAACCACATGTTTATTGCTAAGGAATTGCCCCTTCACCTTGACGTGCACCATAACCTCACTGATGAGTCCCTGTATCTGACAGGGCTTTATCAGCCTTACGGCATCTACAAAGCAAGTTATGGTTCCCTTTAGAGGGCATTAAAACCCAGAGAAACCAAGTGACCCGCCCAGGGCACATAGCACGTGTGACGCCAAGCTAGGGGTCTAGCGCCTTCTGCAGGCTCTGGCTGCAATGCCTTAGGCCATGTGTTCTTGGTGGGCTTTGGGGCTTTTGATGCTGGGTGAGGGGTGGTTAGTGTTTCTGAGACTTCTCTGCCTTTCTAAAAGCATGCAGGTATGACCTCTGACACTTCGTGGTCTATGTTCTGATGCGATGTGGGCAGGACTTCGCCCTCCTCTGTCAAGAGCTGGCCCGATGTGGGGCTCTGCATAGTAATGGCAGCATTCCTGCTGTGTCCATCCCAGTGCTACTCACAGCCAAGGCAGCCCAGGGGTGTAGCACAAGCTGTTGATTACCCGCTCAATACTCATTCAGATTTGTGCTCAGATATAGGCATCCCCAGCCCCAGGTGACAATCAGTTATGGTAATCCTTTTCTTCTGCCAGTGATTGGCTGGGAAGTGGCCAAATGACCCTCTTCCAACCAACACAAGGGAAGGGAAAATCTACTGGGAACCTCTAGGGGAAAGTAAGCAAAGAGCCCTTCTGCTCTCCCTGTCTCAGCTTCACCTTCCTGCCTGCTGACAGTGCTCTTGGGTGAATACATGATGCCTGGAACCATGGTGACTCTTTTGTGACTATGAGGCAACATCTGCTGAAGGTGGTAGCGCAGGGGGATAAAGAGAACCTGGATGTACTGACGATGCCATTACCTGATACCTTGTTACTTGCAACCAGGATCGTCCTAACTGATAAAAGGAATGATGATGATGATGATGATAACAGTAACAATAGGATCTAGTTTGTGAAGTGGACACTCTGAAATCTGTTTTATATGTAAGGAAGCTGAAGTTTAGAGAAAACACTGAATTTTCCCACTTTATATAGCCACCACTAGCAAGTAGAAGAAACAGGATTCAGACCCAGGTTCATCTGACGCCTATGGCCGTGCACCAAAACACCTCATAATCCTACCTCAGAAAGAACTGGGTTCCACAGGAGGGACATCCGAGAAAAAGGTGATATCTACTCCTCTCTTAGAGCTGTCTCTAAATAGCCCCATTTCCAAGGATTCAGTGAGCACTCACGTTGAAATGTGCCCTGTCAGACCAATGATGTGCTTCAGAGCTGGAAAGAATAGAGACAATGGAATTGGACATCTGTAGAATGAAACCACGGAGAAGGCGATGGCACCCCACTCCAGTACTCTTGCCTGGAAAATCCCATGGACGGAGGAGCCTGGTGGACTGCAGTCCATGGGGTTGCTAAGAGTCGGGCACGACTGAGCGACTTCACTTTCACTTTTCTCTTTCATGCATTGGAGAGGGGAATGGCAACCCACTCCAGTGTTCTTGCCTGGAGAATCCCAGAGACGGGGGAGCCTGGTGGGCTGCCGTCTATGGGGTCGCACAGAGTCGGACACGACTGAAGCAACTTAGCAGCAGCAGCAGAATGAAACCAAGCAGGCCCTTCAAAGACTCGTGTTGTCTTTAAAGACCTGGGATGGTCATCCCATTCCATGAAAAAGAACACATCTTCTGCTTCTTCCAGTTGGGGTCCTTCAAGGGCAGTTCAAGTGCCCCTTCATCCAGGAAGCCTGCTCTGACTGTCCTGAGCAGACCTGTGAGACAGTGAGGGACAGGGAAGGCTCCCTGTTGTTCAGTCACTATGTCGTGTCCGACTCTCTGCGACCCTACATGGACTATAGCACGCTAGGCTCCCCCGTCCCTCACTATCTCCCAGAGTTTGCCCAAATTCACGGCCATTGAGTTGGTGATACTATCTAACCATCTCATCCTCTGCCACCTTCTTCTCCTTTTGCCTTGTTTGCCCGATTCTTATCATGAGCAAAGTTTCCAAAGCTAATTATGTATACACATACCCTTCCTGCCAACTGAGTATGAGCACTTGGGGGGTCAAGACTGCATCTTACACATGAGACCACCCTGTGCCTGACACAATCTGGCGTGCCCAGGAGGAGTTGAGGAAAGGCTTGCTGGCTTGACATGACTTCACTTAGTGCCGACTACATGCTCTGTAAGGACAGCCCCCCAGGTCAGTTTCCCACATGGTTGCAAACCCACTCCATGCTCAGCTAAAAGTCTTTGTCCACCAAAGGGAGCTTCTTTCACCAAAATCTGGGGTATTCATTGCTGGGCACGCCAAAGAGTGTGATGGTCATGTGACCCTCAGCGGGAACCCACAACATGAAACAGTCCAAAAAAGACTGCCTGGAGGGACAGGGACTTGACCTTGCTTGGAAGGGTGGGCAAGGGCATTCCTTAAAGGGAGGAGCCCTGCGTGAACAAAGGTGCAGAAGTGACCCCATACAGGAGAGCATAAGGGACCATCGGAGTGGGTCCAGAGAGCTGCCGGGCACCTAGAAATGGCAGCTTTCTTCTCTACTCCTGCCAGGTGGCACCACCTTGTTGATCCAGGCCTGAGGAATGTTCTAGAAGCTGACAATGTCTGTTCCCTCTGGCCTCACTATTCCCTGGAACATAATGGCTTGTGCTTGAAGAGCTTTGCAGGGGTGGGGTGGGTTGGTGGGCAGGGGCTGGGGTGGAGGGGGTTGGATTTCTTAAGTCAGCTGAGAATCAAGAGCTTCTGGGGGCTGCCCTTAAGCAGCCCCTCTCCATGGGTATTTTTAGTCACATTTAATTTGGCAGTACTGAGCACTTTTGATTTCACAATGATTAGTTAGAGCTTGTGTGTGCGATGTTTTTCTTCTTCCCGCCCGCCTGTCTCCCCCAAGGGGACTGGGTGTTGTTTTGACTTTTATGTGCTACAATAAAAACTTTCATTGTAGCAAAATGTTTGCTCGTCAAAATTAGCTTGGTTAATTCCAAGGAATTGTTTCATCTTGGCTCCATAGGCACCGGGGATCTTTTTTACAAGACGAATTGGCCACCAGCCAGCTATCTCCGGGACAATTCCTCTGTAGTGTTCTTCCCCCTGGAATTTACCTTTAAAGAGGAAAGACCTGCCTTTGCTTTCCAACAGCTCCTGCGAACACGTTACCAAGTTCATGTGCTAGGCGCCAGGGCAGGGAAAGGAGGCCAGGAGTGTGGGTTGGGTGGTGTTGATTTTAAAGTCACGGACAAGAAAGAAAACCCATTCCCCACACCACCATCCCACCCCTACCCGGGCACAGAGGCAGACACTCATGGGTGCAATCCAGGCATGAATGCGTGTATACACACACACACACACACACACTCAGATATACCAGGTCCAAGCCTCCACCCAGAGATGTTACACAGCCGGGCACACTCACAAATGTACAAACACACCAGGCACAGATACTGCGGACAAGCAAGCTGGCCAGGGGCACACAGGAAGACAGAGATGCAGAGACACAGAGACCCCACTCGGCGGGTCCAGGTGGGGGACTCCGGAGCCATCCTCTCTACACGCTGGCAGGGGCCAGGGGGCAGGCTGGGCCCAGAGATGACCTGCATCAGTGAGGGGGCTGTAGGTGCCACCTCCACGCGGTGATGGTCATCCTGGGGCTGGGGGTCAAGGCCCTCCTCCTTCTGGCAGAGATGAACTCCTGCACCACAGAAAAATGGCTCTCTTGAACCGAGAACCCAGGTCAAGCCAACTCCCTGGGGCAGCTCTCCCACCCACCTCTCCCCTGCTCCCACTGAAGTCTGCTAGCAGAGGAGGTGGAGGCCTGTGAGGTCAGCTGCCCACCGTTAGCCGGGAATCTGCTCAAACTGTCAGGAAAACAAACTCCTGAGAGGTAATGGGAGAGATGAATGTGCAGTCTGAGCAGGGAAGGGGACAAGAACAGGTGGGCGGGAAGGTGATTCTGGAAGACCCTCTGCAAATGGACCATTTTACCTTGGCTGACCTTAGGATGGATCCTCAGAGCTGGCCTTGAACCAGCTGGGTTATTAAATGACATAGCCCCTTCCTCCCCTCTCCTCTCTACACTGAGTGGGTTTACAGACAAACAGTTCTGGGAGACAGGCAAAGTTACTATTATCTGAACACCCCCATGTGCCAGGCCCCATGCCTGGCATTTCAAATGGTTGAGTTTCATTTACTCCTTCAACAATCCTACAAGGTTGGCATCTTTATCCCCATTTTACAGAGTCAGGGTAATGAGCATGGGGCTCAGTGTGGGCTCGAAGATAACTGCTGTCTCGTTCCTGCACTGGATGGATGAACCATGAAGCTCAGAGAGCTTCAGAGACTTGCCCAAGGCCACCCAGCTGGTACTGAACGAGCAGGATTTGAGCTCAGGACTGACTCCAAAGCCAGTCTGGGGATAGGCCTTTAGGACCTGCTGCCCTGGAAACAAGATGAGATGGTCAGGGCCCCAGATGGCAAGTGCTGGCCACAGTGTGGGTGGCAGACTGGAGGGGAAGATTCACTGGGCTTTGGGGTGACCTGGTCTGAGAGCCTGAGCTAGCGACACAGCAGCAGCAAGGGCGGGTAGGAGGGCCAGGGAGGGTGGCATTCAGTTAGTAAGTTGGCTGAGCTGCGTCCACATGGATTAGACACAAAGGGCACCCAGACAGGAGCAGCCGCCATGGCCAAGAGTCCCTGATAATACTGCTGTCATTCTCCCCTGCCTGCCAGAGCCTCCTCTCCACCCTCCCCATCAAATCCTGTCCGTGGAGAAATGACACAGCTGACATCTTAAGCGGAAAGTGGCCTTCAGGCCATGCATTCATTCCATAAATTTTTATCAGCTGCCCATCCTGTTCCAGGCACTGGGACTGTAGCAGAGAACAGAACAGCTTCTGCCATCCAGCGCTTGCAGGGGAGACAGACAACCACGGACAAAACAGGAACGTCCAGCAAGGAAGAAGGTTACAAGCAGTGAGAGCCAGAAGGGGTGATGAGTGGTGAGGGGAGGGTGGGACCAAGGGGAGAGATGGAGGTGCTGAGCCCAGAAGCTGTCTGGGAAGAGCAATTCCAAGCCCTGGGATCAGAGCGGAGAGCACGACCGAGGCAGGAGCAAACTTGGTGGCTTTATGGAGGCCAGTGAGGCAGAGCTGAGCGAGCAAAGAGAAGAGAGCGGGAAATGAGGCTAGAGAAGCAGCCAAAGGCAGGGCTCATAGAACAGTGTGGGGCATGGTCGGGGCTCTTGAGATCAGCCTTCATCTGTAAGCACCAGGGGCCACCCGGAAGGCGGCTGACAGCATCCTGCAGGGAATCTGGCCTCCTCTGCAGCTGCTGGTGCTCTTCAGCCTAGAGTCTCTGTAGCCAGAACTTTGGGTTCTGTTTGGCTTAGAGGTTAGCTCTCCTTCTCGGTCCCCATTAGAGAAGGGGTTTGCAGAAGCTGCTGGGAAATTCTTGCTACACTGGGGCTTCCCTAGTAGCTCAGTTGTAAAGAATCTGCCTGCCAAGGCAGGAGATATGAGTTTGATCCCTTGGTCCAGGAAGATCCCACATGCCCCGGAGCAACTAAGCCCTCACGCCACAACCATTGAGCCTGTGCTGTAGAGCCTGGGGGCTGCGACTACTGAACCCACACGGCATGCCTACTAAAGCTGGCACCCTAGGGCCCGTGCTCCTCAACAAAAGAAGCCACCGCAGTGAGAAGCTCTGGCACCGGAACTAAAGAGCAGCCCCCACTCGCTGCAACTAGAGAAAATCTCACTTGACAGCAAAAGCTCAGTGCAGCCAAAAATAAATTCATAAAAAGTTTAAAAATTCTTGCTACACTGCTGGATGCCAGCCAGGCCTGAGGACCTGGACAGGCATCTGGCCCCAGGACCTAGCTGGGTAGGGAGACAAGAAGAGCAAGACCTAGAGTGAAGTCTGCTGGCTTCCCCTGGCCAGCTGTGTGGCCTTGAGGAAATCACTTGCCCTCTCTGAGTCCCAGGTTCCTCCATTGTCAAATAGAGAGATGTTCCACCCCAGAGCTGTGCAGATCAAATAAGCAACAGAAGTCAAAGGACACCGTAAAATGTAAGAATTCCGCACACATGGAAGTTTTTACTTAAAATTATTTCTTGCCTGCGTGGGGACAGGGTGGTGATGGCCATGGAAAGGAAGAAGGCTTTGCTGGGAGGGGCTTGGGCCCGCCTCCCTGTCCGACCTCCCCTTCTCCCCACCCTCTGGCCGGGCCACTTCCAGAGTCTCTCATCCTGAAAAACGGAGAGGCTTCACCTAGACCTTGAGGCCCAGCCCACGGGCAGATTTCTCACCCAGGATTTCTGATCAGGCAGGTGCTTCTTGCTCTCTCCAGAGGAGAAGCCGCAGTCTGAAGAACAAACCCAGCCCAGGAGCCCAGGCCCCTCCTGTGACCAGGATTCAGAGATGGGAGGATCTGCTGACGGGACCCACCAGGGTTCTCCCCAGATGCCCCAAAGCCTGGCTCCACCCCACACCCTGACTTCAGCTTTGGGCCATCTCCTCTCTGCCTTCATCACTTACTTTTAATAAGTCTGGGAGGAAGCCCCTTGTTCTCCAAGGCTCTCCACCTGACTCACTCACCTGGGCTTGGCCGACCCTGGCGTTCACCTGCCCTCCAAGCCTTCTGGTCAGATGTCAGCCCCTATTAGACCCCTGAGTAGTCATATCTCTGGCCAAGGAGCCATCTGCTTTTCATTGTGAGGACACCCTGGACCTTTTGTGTGGGTGCTCAAGGTGGAACTGGGGTTCTTTCTTGGGCTGGTTTCGCACTCTTGCCTTCCTGAGAAAAGAGTTATTGTCTTCCAGCCCCAATTCTCCTTTGCTTCTGGACCACCTTTATCCAGACCCATGCCCACTTTCCTTCACCCACCAGTTTCTCTGAGAGGGCCACCATCATGGCGCCCTGGCCTGCCACCGAGTGAAGGTGCCTGTGACACCCAGCCGGCCTGGACAGGCTGTGTGAGATGATGGCCATCACAGCTGCACTGCTGGGCCCGGGCCAGGAGGACCCAGAACAGCAGAGCAGCTGAGCTGAGCCCTGCCGGCCAAGGGCACCTGTCGGGGCCAGGAGAGACGAGCTTCCCAGAATCCTTCAGAAGCAGCACAAAGGAGGGACTAGGCAAAGCACTCACTTGGAGTCTTGCTCAGACCCTGCTCTATGACCTGGGATGCCTGGTAAATCTACCAGCCTCAAACGGGAGCGCAGCAGACACCTCCAGGGCAGCCATGCGGACGAAGCCCTGACCCTTAGCAGGGGTGAGGGGATCTCAGAGGTGCCTTTTCAGCTCCAGCAGCAGATGATTCTGTGAAAACCAGGCAGGGAGTCAGGCTGCAGCACATCTCCTGAAAGATCCACAGGCTTCTAGTGGTCACTCAGCATGTGTCATGAGGCTGTCTTAAAGAGGACTCTCTGACTCCATCCCCAAGCCCCCTCCCCTGTGCAGGAGCCAGGGTGCTGGAAATGCCACCATCACAGAGCATGCCTGGGCCTTAAATGCTGCCCTCTTTAAGCATCTCTTTTTATTTTTTTAATTTAAAATTTTTTTTTAATTTATTTTTAATTGGAGGATAATGGAGACTTTTACTTTTTAATAGGAGGCTTTACAATGTTGTGTTGGTTTCCGCCATACAACAACGTGCATCAGCCTTAAGTATACATATATCCCCTCCTTCTTGAACCTCCCTTCCACCCCTCAACCCATCAGTGGTTGGCATGAAGTACAGGGTTGAACTCCATGTGTTATACAGCAACTTCCCATTAGCTATCTACTTTACATATGATAATACATGTTTTCTGCAAGTCTTCTCTCCATCTGCATCTCTCTTCTTGCCCAGCAAATAGGTTCATCAGCACCAGTTTTCTAGATTCCATGTATTTGCGTTACTATATGATATTTGTTTTTCTCTTTCTGACTTACTTCACCTTGTATAACAGGCTCTAGGTTCATCCACCTCACTAGAACTGAATCAAATTCAGTTCTTTTTGTGGCTGAGTAATATTTCATTGTATATATGTACCACATTTTTATCTATTCATCTGTCGATGGACATTTAGGTTGCTTCCATCTCCTGCCTGTTGTAAATCGTGCTGCAGTGAACTCTGGGTTACATCTGTCTTTTTCAATCACAGTTTTCTCAGGGTACATAAGCATCTCTTTTTAAAAGAAAAAGTTTCCAGTTGAGTATCTTCTCTTACAAAAGGCAGCCCCACAGCATCTTGGTCCCTGGATGGGAAGAAGGCACAGACCTGAAAGCTAAGATGAGACACAAAAAGGAACCAAGTTCAGAAGACAAACCTCACCAACTACCATAGGCATTGGCAGGTCAGCTTGGGGTGGCTACACACCCTATTTGGAACCTAGGAAGGATTTATCATCCTTGCAGAGGCAATTCTTGGCTGTTCACAAAGCACATTTTTAGGTGCTCTTCTCAAACCTCTCAACCTAGAGAGGTAGGTCTATTTAGACCCATGGCACAGACGAGGAAACTGAGGACCAGAGATACGGACTTTTCCAATGTCACCAGCGTATCAGCGGCAGACCTAGGGTCGTCCCAGCTCTGGCTCCAAGCCTAGTGCTCTGCCCATTCCACTACCGCCTGAAGCACCAGGAACAGGCCATGGTGAGCAGCCCAACCCCACCAGTGCCACTGTATCCCGCTATGGGGAAAACTTCAGGGGGTTCAAAGCCTAGGCCAGCAACTATCTGGCTAAGTCACAGTAGTAGGATTCTAACAGGTCCAGGTAAAAGCCCTGATCCCTGGGAGAAGTCTTTGGTACCCAAAGTGAAGGAGCGAAGTCCCCTGTGGGTCAGGACAAAGGGAGGGCAGGCTAGGGCCCCAGAGAGCAGAACCCACCCCTAGCCCTGGAGCAAGCAGCAGAGCCGCTGGTGAGCAGGCCCCAGACCAGGATGGCAGGGGGCCCATCAAGCACTTTGACTGCAGGGGGAGGTCTGTGCAGGTCCCAGTAAGGAGCAGCATCAGAGCAGCTGCTGGCTGAGCATCAGCGACTCCTATGGGTCACCCAGGTTTTGGGGATGTCTTAGTCCCCAGAAGCCCCACATCTCAGGGATATACACGGTCTTCCTAATGAGACAGGAGAATCGCTCCACTCCCGCTCAGAGGCCTTGCCAGTGAGGTCCAGGTGAGCAAGCCCATCACCAGGCAGTGGGCTTGGAGATGGGGCTGCTATGCTGCTGGGTGGAGGGTGTGTTCACTCATGTGTGCACATGCAAAGGGGGAGTGTCTGCGGGAGGGGTGAGTGGAGAGTCCAGCTGTCCATGGGAGCCCGGAGGTATGTCAAGAGTCCAGGCCTGCGGCTGTTTCTGAAAGGCAGAAACGGTGTGTGCCTCGCTCACTCCGCCCCGGGTCTGTCACAGAGCACATCACCCAGCTGTGCAGCCCTAGGCAAGATGCTTAACCTCTCTGTGCTTCAGATGCCTCTTCTGTAAAATGGAGCTGGTGCCAGGCTGCAGGAAGGACTTAGCATGACAGTGAAAGGGTCTGGTACGCTCCCTGTGCTGGCATCCTTTGTGCCCCGCCAGCCCAGAGCATCTGAGCTCCTCCTGGTTCACCAGCTGTTGGGAGAAGGAACTTCTGATCCTAGAAACCGGAACCACCCTCCAAAGAGAAGGTGAAAGGAGTGGAGAAGGTGACGCCTGGGGAATGTTGTTTACAGAGCACACTTCACGAAAGTCATCCTTGTTTTCTCTGAGAAGCCATTTTCTAAAGGGCCCTTGAAATACCTTACCAAGAAATACTCCAAGAACAATCCCTGTGACTCGCTTGGAGGGCTGCTTCAGACAAGGAGACTCACAAACCTCATTCATCCAGATCCAGAGGTGAAGGTGGGTCCAAGGCCAAGGACGAGGCCGGCTCCTTTCCCAGAGCTTGGCTTTAGAGCACAGGGTTTGAGACACCAAGGCATCTGTTTGTGAATGAATTGTATTTTGTTGGTGTAGAAATGTGCCACACTCAGTCACACACACACACAAACTAAGCCCAAAGCACAGTGCTTAGCGCATGCCAAGTCTCCATAACTGGCAGCTATAGGTATCTGATTATGATTTATGTGTTATAAATATTATTCATGTCACTGCTGCTGCTTAGTTACTTCACTTGCGTTTGTGTGACCCTGTGAACTGCAGCTAGACAGGCTCCTCCATCCATGGGATTCTCTAGGCAATAGTACTAGAGTGGGTTGCCATGCCCTCCTCCAGGGAATCTTCCCTACCCAGGGATTGAACCCAGGTCTCCAGCATTGGCAGGCAGATATTTTACCACTGAGCCACCAGGGAAGCCCATATGTGTATAAATGCATAGATGTAAGTAATAGATTTATTTTAATAATAATATTATCATGCAGTAAAAAAAAAAAAAAGAAAGATGCTACCTGGAAGAATGGGAGAAGCAATCAGGTCCAAATTCATCACTTGGGAGGCGCTTGGAGGGGAACTTTGGCACAGTCAGACCTGCCAAAGCTATGCAGAAATTCAAGGACAGGTCTAGAATAAGCTCCTACCTCCTGACTTCCAGGGGCCTATCTGTCACACTCTAGCCCTGCCCACCCCCACTGTGGGAACAGAGCCCTCTGGGGTGGGGGCGCTCAGAAGGACCAGTACCCCATACTCTGACGTATGCTGTCTCTGAGCTGGCGGCCACTAGCAGTCTCACCAATGCCTATCCTGGCTCAGGGTAGGAGACTTGAGAGCGCTGGGAGCCAGGAGACCCCAGGATCACATCAGCTGCCCACCCACCCATCCTGCAGAGAGGGACCCTGAGGCCACCTGCCAGAACCAACAGAATACCCTGGGAATTCTCCCTGCCCTGCTCACTTACACGTGGGGGCCACGACTTACCTACGACCTTGGCCTCCAACTTGGAAGAGAGAGCAGCCCACAGGGCCCTGTGAATCTGGGAGGTCACAGGTCCCGAGTGACCCCCACCCACCCATCGAGGGGAGTGGTGGCTGTTTTCCCGGAAGAGGTCTGGTTCCAGAACTCACTCTCCCCTGCTGAATGCTGTCATGTGGGAATAAGAAAGAGCTTTAAAGTTCCAGAGCCAGTTTTGCTTTTCTCTTGGGCCCCAGGGGTTAGGAAAAGTGTAGAGAGAGGGATGTTTAAAATCCATTCATTTAATTTGCCAGGGATTCCCTGGTAGCTCAGCTGGTAAAGAATCCGCCTGCAATGCAGGAGACCTTGGTTCGACTCCTGGGTCGGGAAGAATTGCTGGAGAAGGGATAGGCTACTCACTCCAGTATCCTGGCCAGGAGAATGCCATGGACTGTACAGCCCATGGGGTCACAAAGAGTGGGCCACAACTGAGTGACTTCATTTTATTTTCATATTTAGCAGGGTGCCAACAGAATCAGAGGCACCAGGGTTTGAAACAAGGCAGCCCACTTACTAGCTCCTTGTGCTTGGGAGGTTCTTTGAGTTGTCTGAGCCTCAGCTGCCTCCTCTGTGAAATGGGGTAATAAGGCACTGCCTCTGGGAGCTGCTGGTAGAGGTGAGTGAGGCCAGACTCATAAAGAATCACTCAGCACAGATGTCAACAGCACTGTTATGGGGGAAGCGGGCCACAGCTGTAACTACTTGCCTGTAAAAGCCTGAAAGAATCTTCACCAAAATTTAAGCGGAGGTAGGGGTGGGGAGGTGGAGCGGGGAAAGGACTGGGTGCGGCAAGGGAGGTTATCACTGAGGGGCAGGATTTCAGCGACTCCTTTTCTTTCTTTACTTTTCTTCTGGCTTATCCGACTTTTCCAAATACTCCACAATGTTTCCTGAATTCATTGTCATTCGAAAATAATAGAGTGAGAAATCAACCTGCTCCCCGCTGTGATGCGTGGCCGCCTCCATGCTAGGGATGGGGGTGGGAGTGCGGTGTAGGGAGGGAGCCCCAGGCAGCGGCGGGGCGAGGTCCCCCCCTCCCCTGGCAGAAAGGACTCCCCCCACCCCGGCGGGCCGGCCCCACGCTCCTGCTCGCTTGGGTTGCGCCTGGCTCAGACAATGCGAACACACAATCATTCATTATAACTCAATTACAGTGATTAAAGCTGGTGGCATGCAGAGGCAGGAGGGAGTGTTGCCAACAGAATTTACACTCCGTGTCATCAGCGAGAGATAACAGCAGCTGACGCGGCCGCTTGCCTCCCCTGCCATCTGCTCGGCGCGGGGGCCGCCCGAGGGGCGAGGTGCTGCGGGCGGACCACGCGGCGGGGCGGCGCAGAACTGCTGACTCGGGCTTCCTCCGGGCTGGGGCCGCGACGGCACCGCGGTCGCTGGGGAAGCTGCCCCTCCCCGCAGGGAGCGCGGCCCAGAAAGCCAGCATCTGAAATGCGGAATGTGGGGAGGCGATGGTACCGGCTCTTCTGGGTTTGTGCCCGCCCATGGCGGAGGGTGAGACTGGAACATCTCGGATTTGCCCCCATGCTCCTGATGAGGAAACTGAGGCCCAGACCCATGAGAGATGACACACAGGAAGCCTCACCTGTTTCGCTCTCCTAGGAACCGTGCAGAGAGGAAAGTTGGGCCCCTAGCCCTCTGGATTCTGGGGAGGGGCAGAGGCCAGACTTAGGCTTGAGATCTGAAATGGTCAAAGGCAGTGACAGACGGGGCCCCAGGGGCAATGCAGGGTCCACCAGCCACAGGGCAGGGACGCTGAGGGCGTGAGGTGGGGCAGTGAAATGGCCATCGGTCAGCAGGCAGCGGATCAGACAGTGGTGGGCTCTGGGCAGGGGGACCCAGAGGGACTAGGAGAATGAGACAGGCCATGCCTGGGCATGTGTCACCATGAGGCGGAGCGGGGCACAGGACAGGGCTGCCTTTTCAGGGGCAGCAGTGTCGCCCCAGAACACCAGGCCTCCAGGTCTGGCAGCACCAGGAAACAGGAACCTGTCTATTGGACCTGCAGATGAGTGAGTCCCCTATCGGGAAAAGTCTCCACTCTGAGCCCCTGTGGAGCAGGGGTGGGTGGGGGAAAGAGAGCTCAGGGCTCCCATGTCCTGGTTATTCTCTTACTTGTTCAGCACATTTTTCCAGCTATGCCAAGCTCTAAGGCCATAGTCACCATGGGTAGCGCAATACCACAGCTAGAGCTCATGCTCAAATCCCACCACAAGTCTCGTTTGCTAAACTGTCAGCAGCTCCTTGGGGGCTTCCCAGGTGTGTCAGTGGCAAGGAACGTGCCTGCCATGCAGGGGACACAGGAGACAGCAGGTTTGATCCCTGGGTTGGGAAGATCCCCTGGAAGAGGGCATGGCAACCCATGCCAGTATTCTTGCCTGGAAGATTCCATGGACAAAGGAGCTTGGTGGGCTACAGTCCATGGGGTGGAAAGAGTCGGACATGACTGACTGAGCGCGCACATACGCATACACAGTGGTTCCTTGGTTCCTCCAGGACACATCTGACATCCCCCCAGGTGTTCTCCCTTGAGCCTCGTCTTTCCCCATTGCCCCAGGGCCTTTGTACACACTGTTCCACAGCTCTGCCCCTTCCTTTGGCCTTCCTCATCCCACTGGTCCCTCAGAGCCCAGCATAGGCCTCCCAAGCTCCAGGAAGCCATCCTGACCTTGGAGCCAGCTGGGTGCCCCTCCTCTGGATTCCCATCCCACCCCCAGCCCCATGCGAGTCCCCTTGGAGCTCTGACCACAGAATGTTGGGGTCACCAGGCGACAGATCTGTTTCCCACCTGCAATCCCAGTAGCAACTGGTGAGCAATGGCCGGGTCCTGTGCATTTCTGGAGTCTCAAGGCTGGCTGGATAGAAGCTTGAATGTGGATGGGGGGGCCCAAACAGGAGCTGACACAGTGGCTGCCTCACAAAGACTGGCTAAGGAGAGCACACAACCAAGCCCACAGGCTAGGACAGAGGTCACTGTGAGAGTGAAGAGGGAGGGAGGGGAGCTGAAGGGGTAGGAACCCCGCTTCTGCCAGTCCAGACCCCTCCCGCAGCCATGAAGGCCGCTCAGTCCGTGTCTGACAAGCCCGCTCTGTGCTGCCTCTCTGGCTCCCAGGCAGGTCGGACAGGGCAGGGCTGATGGCCCAGGGTGAGGATCGGAGCTGCTGACTGCTGAGGCCAGAGACAGCGAAGATGGGGCTGCCGCCTTCCCTCTCCACATCCCACGTCAGGCCACCTCGACCCTGGGCGGTCAGCCACCGGGGAGCCCTGGCGACATGGCACAAGAGCGAGGTCCAGGCGAGACCACATCACCCTGGAAAGCAGTCCCTGGAATTCCCCAAGTAGAACCAAAAGGGGAAGCTGAGGAGAGGTGTTGGAGGTGGGGGACGTGGTCAAGGAGCCTGCGATGCAAAAGACACGCAGAGTCGAGAAACCTAGGTTTTAGTTTCTGTCTTGACTCCGGCTGCCTGAGGTCAATCATTCATTCATTCTGCAAACCAAAAGAGTCCGATGTTCTGTGGAGCTTCCATTCCAAGTCACTTGTGCTCTCGGGGCCTCAGTTTCTCCATCTGTCATGGGAGTCATGGACTTGATCTGGTTGGGGGAGGATTATTTTTAAGTAAGGTGAAGACGCATTGGAAATCATTGCCAACGATAGGCAATCTCCTGGCATAAACCATAATGAAAAAGAATATAAAGAAGGAACACATATATGTGTATAATTGAGTCACTTTGCTGTATAGCAGAAATTAGCACAATGTTGTAAGTCAGCTATACTTCAATTAAAAGAAAAAGAAAATCATTACCCACAGAGCAAGAAAGTTTTTCCCTTTCTACTTCTCTAGGATGCTGATGAGTCCTTAGCACCTCTCAAATGCTGCCCCATTTCCCTTTCCATAACAAAGAGGGAGTCAGGAGGACTAGAAGAGAGGTGCAGTTAGATTTGTTGACGTTACATTTAGTAGTATGGAGACCTTTTTTAAAAGATGAGTGATACCCATTTGCTGCTGCTGCTGCTGCTAAGTCGCTTCAGTCATGTCCAACTCTGTGCGACCTCATAGACGGCAGCCCACCAGGCTCCGCCGTCCCTGGGATTCTCCAGGCAAGAACACTGGAGTGGGTTGCCATTTCCTCCTCCAATGCATGAAGGTGAAAAGTGAAAGGGAAGTAGCTCAGTCATGTCCGACTCTTCGCGACCCCATGGACTGCAGCCTACCAGGCTCCTCCGTCCCATTTAGGAGAATGATATAAAGCTTCCCTCTTAAATGCTTATATTTAAGCTTTAAAAGTGAAATTTATTTAAAGAATAACTACGAAGTAACTCCTTGCCTGGTGGATTTTAGTAAACCAGGGAACCAATCACCAGATGCTAATTTACAAATGACTGCAATTCCTTGATCCTTGGGTTCAGAGGGTGCTGCACCAGCAGGGTAGCTCTGCCCATGTTGGGGGCAGGGCTCAGAGGCCTGACAGCTGTAGGTCCTGGAACTGGGCCAGTAGGGTCAGAGGCAGGCACTACACCCTGATAAAAGTGAGCCAACTGGTAACATCGGTCCTCGGGGCTTCCCAGGGACTAGGGAGTATGTCCCCAAACAAGCTGAAATGCGAATAACTCTCGTTGGCACACTGGTCTACCTCATGCATGCACAGCATGAGGTACTGGTTTCCAAATAGAACTCTGCAGAGAGGGCCGCCTCTCTGGGCAGTGCTCTCCAAAGTGACTCAGGCCTGTGGGCTCCCTCTCTTCCTCCTTCCTCCCTCATACTTTGTGCCTGCCCTCCCATAGCCCCCTCATGGGAGATACTGAGGGTCCTCCAGGCACCAGTCCCCAACCTCCGGGACCTAATGCCAGATCATCTGAGATGGAGCTGATGTAATAGAAATAAAGTGCACAATAAATGTAATGTGCTTGGATCATCCTGAAACCACCACCACCCCAGGTGGGGGAAAACTTGTCCCTGGTGCCAAAAAGGTTGGGGACCATTGCTCCAAAGAGTAGCCTCCAGCCCCAGCATAAAGGATCTATAAAACCTTTAGCCATCCAGGAGCAAACTAGCTCATCACTACAGAGGGGCAGGCCACTCAAGGACCAGTGTGTCTAAAATGCCTTTCTTTCTCTCAACCCACAACTCCTGTTCATCCTTAAAAACTTGGGACAAATGTGATCTCCCTTATGGATGTCCCGTTCTGACCCTCTTAGAGCTGCCTGATCCTCCTCACCCCCATAATATGCTGTCCATAGTACTTATTAATAATGCGGTTTTATAACTGCTCTAATTGTTCAAGTTTGGTTTCCCTACTGATGAGTACACTGCTTGAGGCATAAACAATTCATCTTTATATTCTATGTCAATCCCCAGCCTCTGGCACTGGCTACACGCTGTCTGTGTATCTATTGAATCAGTGGGTGGGTGGATTGGCTTGGCTTAAAGTTCTGAGCTAGTTTTCAGTTTCCATTGACTGTACTTCTCTATTTAAGGAGAGGGAACTTTTTGTTGAAATCATGGTTCCTTCAGGCATTCAGTAACTATTTACGAAGCACCTATCATGAGACAGGTACTTTGTTAGGAGCCAGGAGTATAGAGCAAACCAAATTTGATCTGTGCCCTCGGAAAGTTCACAGTCAGGTTAGAGAATGAGGCAAACAACACTCGGAGTACAAGAGAAGGGTTTCAACATCCTAATTACTTAGATGTAAACCACTCAGAATTTAATCTACTTTGAAAGGAAATTCAGGTAGAAGATCAGTGAGGTTAAGTAAAAACCTATAACCCTGAATTTGAAGTATCAGTAGATAGGGAACCGTATCAATATCTTGTAATAACCTGTATTAGAAAAGAATCTGAGAAAAAATATATAAGACATATTATATATATATATATCAATTCAGTTCAGTTCACTCAGTCATGTCTGACTCTTTGTGACCCCATGGACTGCATCACACCAGGCCTCCTTGTCCATCACCAACTGGAATTTACTCAAACTCATGTCCATAGAGTCAGTGATGCCATCCAACCGTCTCATCCTCTGTCACCCCCTTCTTCTCCTGCCTTCAATCTTTCCCAGCCTCAAGGTCTTTTCAAATGAGTCAGTTCTTCACATCAAATGGCCAAAGTATTGGAGTTTCAGCTTCAACATTAGTCCTTCCAATGAGCACCCAGGACTGATCTCCTTTAGGATGGACTGGTTGGATCTCCTTGCATTCCAAGGGACTCTCAAATCTTCTCCAACACCACAGTTCAAAAGCATCAATTCTTTGGTGCTCAGCTTTCTTTATAGTCCAACTCTCACTTCCATACATGACTACTGGAAAAACCATAGCCTTGACTAGAGAGACCTTTGTTGGCAAAGTAATGTCTCTGCTTTTTAATATGCTGTCTAGGTTGGTCATAACTTTCCTTCCAAGGAGTAAGTGTCTTTTAATTTCATGGTTGCAATCACTTTTTTGGACTCCCCCCCAAAAAAAAGTCAGCCACTGTTTCCCCTCTACTTCCCATGAAGTGATGGGACCAGATGCCATGATCTTAGTTTTCTGAATGTTGAGCTTTAAGACAACTTCTTCACTCTCCTCTTTCACTT
Organism: Oryx dammah; assembly: GCF_014754425.2. NCBI lineage: Eukaryota > Metazoa > Chordata > Mammalia > Artiodactyla > Bovidae > Oryx > Oryx dammah. Next base: position 83,907,641 of record NW_024070210.1, on the reverse strand, counting down.
TCATCAAGAGGCTCTTTAGTTCTTTGCTTTCTGCAATAAGGATGGTGTCGTCTGCATATCTGATGTTGATATTTCTCCTGGCAATCTTAATTCCAGCTTGTGCTTTATCCAACCCAGCATTTCTCATGATGTACTCTGCATATGAGGTAAACAAGCAGTGTGATGATATATAGCCTTCACACTCCTTTTCCTATTTGGAACCAGTCTGTTGTTCCATGTCCAGTTCTAACTGTTGCTTCATGACCTGTATAAAGATTTCTCAAGAGGCAGGTAAGGTGTTCGTTTCCAAGGCAAACCATTCAATATCATGGTAATCCAAGTCTATGTCCCAAGCAGTAAGGCTGAAGATGCTGAAGTTGAACAGTTCTATGAAGACCTATAAGACCTTCTAGAACTAACACCCAAAACAGATGTTCTTTTCATTTTAGGGGACTGGAATGCAAAAGTAGGAAGTCAAGAAACGCCTGGAGTAACAGGCAAGTTTGGCCTTGGAGTACAGTGAATCATGGCAAAGGCTAATAGAGTTTTGCCAAGAGAATGCATTGGTCATAGCAAACACCCTCTTCCAACAACACAAGAGAAGACTCTACACATGAACATCACCAGATGGTCAACACCGAAATCAGATTGACTATATTCTTTTGCAGCCAAAAGTGAAAAAGCTCTATACAGTCAGCAAAAACAAGACCGGGAGCTGACTGTGGCTCAGATCATGAGCTCCTTATTGCCAAATTCAGACTTAAATCGAAGAAAGTAGGGAAAACCACCAGACCATTCAGGTATGACCTAAATCAACTCCCTTATGATTATACAGTGGAAGTGAGAAGTAGATTTAAGGGTCTAGATCTGATAGATTGTCTGATGAACTATGGAATGAGGTTCATGACATTGTACAGGAGACAGGGATCAAGACCATCCCAAGAAAAAGAAATGCAAAAAAGCAAACTGGCTGTCTGAGGAAGCCTTACATGTGGAAAAAAGAGATGCAAAGAGCAAAGGAAAAAAGGGAAGATATACCCATTTGAATGCAGAGTTCCAAAGAATAGCAAGGAGATATAAGAAAGTCTTCCTCAGTGATCAGTGCAAAGAGAGGAAAACAATAGAATGGGAAAGACTAGAGATCTCTTCAAGAAAATTAGAGATACCAAGGGAACATTCCATGCAAAGATGGGCTCAATGAAGGACAGAAATGGTATGGACCTAACAGAAGCAGAAGATACTAAGAAGAGATGGCAAGAATATACAGAAGAACTGTACAAAAAAGATCTTCACGACCCAGATAATCACCATGGTGTGATCACTCACATAGAGCCAGACAGCCTGGAATGTGAAGTCAAGTGGGCCTTAGGAAGAAGCATCACTATGAACAAAGCTATCAGAGGTGATGAAATATATGTATGTATGAAATATATGTAAAACGTATGTACATAGCTGAGTCATTTTGCTATACACTTGAATGGTACAACATTGTAAATTAACTATACTTGAAAAGCTATCAGTAGATTTCATGATGTATTTTATCTTTAACAAATACACAAACACACACATATCCTATCTCTGCTACTGGAAGGAGCTAAATACAGTGACCAATCCAGTAGCATCAAGCTAACTCCCAGATTATGGCTTCTAAATACTAATTCCCACTAAAAGGAACTAGGGCTTCTTGGAGAAATGGCTGACTCCAGATTTCAGACAGAAAATGTACAAGATGAGAATGTTGTACCAGTAAGCAATGAAGCTATCAAAGACTACCACAGGCATATCAAAAAGACTCAGAAGGTATCTTCAAGAAGTTGTCTAAAATAGGATGATTTGAGAAGCAATAAGGATAGCTCAGTTGATAATGAATCTGCCTGCAATGCAGGAGACCCCGTTTTGATTCCTGGGTCAGGGAGATCCACTGGAGAAGGGATAGACTACCCACTCCAGTATTCTTGGACTTCCCTTGTGGCTCAGCTGGTAAAGAATCTGCCTACAATGTGGGAGACCTGCATTTGATCCCTGGGTCGGGAAGATCCCCTGGAGAAGGGAAAGGCTACCCACTCCAGTATTCTGGCCTGAAGAATTCCATGGACTATATAGTCCACGGGGTTGCAAAGAGTCAGACATGACTGAGCAACTTTCACTTTCAAGGATAACTCCACTTGACAGAAACGTATCAACTATATACAAATCCACAAGTTAAAAGTGATATTTTAAAAGAAGAAAATCTTTGACAATACTAAGAAACTAGCATATTACTTTGAAAACTGAAAAAATAAAGTAAAATAAGTAGGCATTTATCTTGCATTTAAACTCTACCTCAAGATAACCAAATGGTTCATGAGGGGTGGTTTCTTTTTACAGCAATATCCAAGCAAATAGATGAAGGAGTAATAAAATACCACATTTTGTACCCTCTAATGAATTCATGCATCTAGACAATGATCATCCATGACTGCTATCATACAGAAAGAGAAACATCTAGATAGTACGTGCCTCCTAATGGGTCAATGAGATATTCTTGTTCCTCGGCACCCCCACCTCCCAGTGAAATCTGGATCTAATCAGGCTCCAAGACCTAACTACAATTTAGTGATCAGCACAATTCAGACTATGAGAAGCCTTGGGGATAAATAATTTTGTTTCTTCAATACATTAATGTGTGTATGTATGTGCAGGTATGTCAGAGAGAGAGAGAGTGAGAGACACTGAAATATGAAGAAGGAACTTATAAGACATATCAATTATAATCACTTTGTATGGACTTTATTTGGGATCCTAATTCATATATACATTGTTTTTAAAAAAATCATGAGACAATTGAGGAAATTCAAATGCAGAGTGGGCATTTGAAGACGTTGAATATTACTGTTAATTTTGGGGGTGGCTTAGTGGTATGAATATCACAGCTATATTTTTAAAATAGATTTTACTTTTTGGAGATATTGAAATGTTTACTAGTTAAATGATGAAATGTCTGGGATTTGTTGCATAATATTCCAGTGGTCATGTATAAATAGAAGGGGTGTAGAGATAAAACAAGGTTAACCCTGAGCTGATAACTGTTGATGCTGGATGATAAGTATAGGGAGATTCATGATATTGTTTTCTCTACTTTTGTATGTTTGGCATGTTTCATAATAAAAAGCCAAATGGATTCAATCCATGATGTCTCTGCATGAGATAGTTGCCCATGCAATCTACAGAATCATTAGAATCACAAAATATCTAGGCTGGAAAAGATCCAGGGATTGCTCACCCAGCCTTCAAGCATGACTCCATAGATAAGACTAAGATCTGGAGAGGTGTGGTGACATAGCCAAGGTGACATGGTAAGCTTGGGGCTGTGCTCCTCTGCCTCGGGGCATGTGCACCCATCCCCCTACTCCACACCCAACGTTCCCCTCTTAGTCACCAGAAACCATGGTGCAAGTCCTGATTTTTCTGGCTTTCTTTCTCTAGTCTTCAATTATGAAATATTTCAAACATATAGAAGATATTCAGTTCAGTTCATTCGCTCAGTTGTGTCCGACTCTTTGTGACCCCATGAATTGCAGCACGCCAGGCCTCCCTGTCCATCACCAACTGCCGGAGTTCACCCAAACTCATGTGCATCGAGTCGGCGATGCCATCCAGCCATCTCATTCTCTGTCGTCCCCTTCTCCTCCTGCCCCCAATCCCTCCCAGCATCAGGGTCTTTTCCAACTGATACTACTAAAACTACCACATGGATTTTTAAAAGTTGCTATGTACCAGTTGTATAACTGGGACACTTTTTGCTGTGGTGCACGGTCTTATTGCGGTGGCTTCTCCTGTTGTGGAGCACAGGACCTAGGACATGTGGCTTCCGTAGCTACAGATCCCTGTCTCTAAAGCACCGGCTCAGGAGTTGTGGTGCACGGGCTTAGTTGCTTGTGGAATCTTCCTGGACCAGGGCTCAAATCCACGTCTCCTGCACTGGTAGGTGGATTCTTATCTACTGCGCCACCAGAGAAGCCCAACCACATAGATTTTTTAAATGTGAATATTTTGAGATTTTCTTCGAATTTTTTTTTAAAGGTAACAGAATGTGATGATGGATAGAGCCAAACTCCCACCTTCCTCTCCCTTCCTTCCCTCCTCACAGATACCAACATCCTGGTGGCAGGCTGTGTTCTTTCCACTTGCGTTTTTATAGCTTGATGTGTATACTCAAATTTAGGATTGTTTTGTGTGGATTTATATTTGACATAAATAGTATCATATCATATATTTCCTTTTGCAACTTGCTCTTTTCACACAACATTGTGTTTTTGAAATTTATCCAAGTTGATGCACGCAGATCTAGCTCATACATTTTAAAGCCTCCATACAATTTCTTTATATAAAAATGTATAGATTTTTCTTTATTCATTCCTCCAATAATGCGTTATTGCATTACTGGTTATTTAGTTATTTTTACTGCTTCGAACAATGGGGCAATGAAAATCCCTGCATGTATCTCTTTGCATAAGAGCTTCTCCAGCATGTGTACTTGGAAGCAGAATTATCAGGTCATAGGGTTGTGTTGCTTCTACTTTGCTGTTGCCAAATGCTCTACGAAGTGGGTGACCCAGTTACGCTCTCCCACAAACCGTGTCTGACCATACTAGTCATCCCACATCCTCATGGAAGCTGCATGTTATTAAACGCAAAACTTGCCAATCCAATGGGAATGCATTGTTCTCTTTTGCTTTGGCTTTTGGATTTGCATTTCCCTGACGACTAGTGAGGATGGGGCATTTTCACCTGTTTCCTGGCCATTTGTGCTTCTCCTGTGAATCACTGTGTTCTTCCCATTTTTCTGGGCTGGTTACTTCTATGTGCCAATTTGGAAGAATTCTTTATGTATTCCAGTTACTATTTCTGTGTTAATTATAGGTGTCACATTTGTATTTTTTCATGCTTTGTAAGTTTATGGCATCTTTTGTGGTACAGGTGTTTTAAATTTTAATACAGTCAAATGGACCTCTAATTTTTTCATTATAGCTCTCAATTTCTGTATCTTGTTCAATGATCCTTTCCCTACTCAGATTTCTAAAAGCTTAAGTTTAATCCCACTGCAATTTCTTTTTGTATGCTGAGTGAGGCAGAGGTCCATTTCCCCTCCATAAAGGTGGTCTATTGTCCCAGAACTGTTTGCTAAAAGTGCTTTTCTTCAGTGATACATAATGGCACCTAGGTCATAGTCACATTTCATCTCTATGGAGACTGATTTATAGACTCTGTTTTGTTCCATTGGTCCATTTGTCTACACGTGCACCAAGAGCATATTTGCCTGCTGACTGTAGCCTTAAGTCCCTAATAAGTCTTGCTGTCTGGAGGACAAGCTCTCCTTTCTTTTTCCTCTTCAAAATTATAGTTGCTATTTTGAGTCCTTTATTCTTCAGATAAATATTAGTATTAGCTTTTCAAATTATATAGAAATCATTCTCTTTGGGTTTTGTTTGATATTGCATTATAAATTGATTGCTGGGAAAGAGAGCTTTAAAAATGATACTGAATTTTCTTATCAATGAATATGGTATAGCTTATGATCTGCACAGGTCTTTTAAAAAAGACCTGTAACATTTTTCTGTAACATTTAATGTTTTTCTTCAAAAAGGTTTTACTTAGTTTTACTCATAGGTCATATTTGTTGCTATTTATAAAAGCATTTTTATTTCTTTACATTATGCTTTGAAACTGGTTATTGTTTATGAATAGGAATGCTATTGATTAATGAATATTGACTTCAGATCTAGCAACGTAGTTAAACTCTCTTATTTGTTTTAACTGTATATTTTCTACATATATAGTCATACTATCCATAAATAATCATAGTTGTTTCTTTCATTTCAATCATTGCATTCATTTTTTTTATTGTTCTATTTTGTCCAATTGCACTGAGTAGAGCCTCCAGCCCAATGTTGAATAGAAACAGTAATAAGAGCATTCTTGTTATGTTGCTGACTTTGAAATCATGCTTCTAAAACTTAATTTTTATCTATTATTGGGTTGCTGCTCATCTGGTTTAGCTGTCCATCATAGGATTAAAGACATTTTCTTCCCCCTGTGATATCCAGGATATTCCTTGTTTGGTACGTTAAGGAAAATCATGAATGTTGAATTTTGTGAAATGTCTTTATCTATTTCTTTTGATTAATGAAACTAGAGCTTCTAGCTGGGTTCTTCAATAGTCGGTTGTAGGGTTCTGTGATTCAATTATGTTGTTCAACTCTTCCATATCCATATTAATTTCTCTCTCAGCTTGATCTACCAATTTCTCTTAGTGGTTTGTTAAAACCTCCCATTCCTCTTTATAAAATTCTGTCCATTTTTTAGAGTTTATGTACTGTTCTGAACTTGGGAGCTCCCACTCTGCCTTTAAAGTCTTTTATCTATGACATTAAATGAGTCCCCTTTTTTTCATGATAGGCTATCAAAATTGTTTTATTTGCTTTTTATTTTTGGCTGCACCATGCAGCTTGCAGGATCTTAGTTTCCTGAGCAGAGAGCATTGAATCTGGGCCCTGGCTGTGAAAGTGCTGATTCCTAACCACTGGACCTCCAGGGAATTCCCTGTTTTACTTTGATTTTATCCAACATGGCTGTCTTTTCACCTGGTTAAAGGGAATCCTAATTAGCTTGCTGTTTCATTTGCCAGTATTGGACATTCCAGACCTGATTTTCCGAGTCTTGTCAGCTATTGCCAGCAAACGCTTGCACAAGTAGCTTCCCTCTGTGATATCCAGGAGAGACAAGACCACAGCCGCATCTCACTCTTGCTTCTGGCCTCAGTAGTGCAGGAGACCTCAAGGGCCCGCTTCTGAGCCATCAGCCCTGCGCTGGCTGATCTGCTTGGGAGGGGAGTTCAGAGTCAGGGTCAGAGTGAGCACGCTGTGGAGCTTTCTGGGCATTGACAGACATGCCCTAATGGATGTGAGGAAGGCCTAAGCTAGGCAGTGGACATTTCTGTCTTCTGTCTCTCCTTCCTATGTTCTTCATCTTGAGATCACTCATCCCCTGCTCTACCTGTGGGGTCAGTTCTTTCCAAGTTTCTGGACCAATCCTAATGGTCCACCACCCAGCCACCCATTCATCCATCTACTCATTCATTTGTCCAGCCAGCCAGCCAGCCAGTAGCAGTATCGTACAAATACTACAAGCTACGTGATCTTGGAACTTCAGTGACATCATCTATAAAATGAATATAGTAATAGCATTGACCTCTTAGGACAGTTATGAGTTTGGAATTACACAATGCTAAAAAGAACTGGCAGATACATACTAAGTCCTCTATTAAGAATAGCTATTATCTTCATCCCACCCTCACTGATTCATTCAACTAACATTTCCTGAGCATGTACTACATACCGAGTATCAGAGATACGAGACACAATCCCCGCTCACACCCAGGTGGACATCAAGAGAGGATGATACCATTAAATTAACAGCCATGATGCACCACGAATAGTATGTTCCACAGAGAGCTGGCAGAAGACACTCCAGCAGCACAAAGGAGACACAGCCAGCTCAGACTAAAGGAGTTGGGGGCTAGGGAAGGGCTCCCTTGAAGTGAAACTAAAGTTGAGTGCTAAAGAATGAACAGGGGTTCAAAGAAAGATGCGGGGCATTCCTGGCTGCAAGAGAAACACATAAATGACCTAAAATCAGAGTGTGGCCTCTCAGGGCATGGGAGGCGTGTGTGACTGGTGTGAAAAGATGGCTCTAGAGGTACAGGGCTGCACCTGGGAACCAGGTAAGGAGTCAGACACAGTGCTGTGCACAGGGCCATCGAGGGTCTCCCAGCAGAGGACTGGCGGGGACAGATGCGCAGTTCAATGTCCTACACAACTGTACCCACCAGATAAGGGGCCCAGATCATGTCCAGCGCTCCAGTGCACAGAACCCCAGTCTCTGCACGTCCATTGAGGTGGGGACCTAGTGCCTGGAGCTCAGCACAGGCAGTCTCAACCCTCTGAACGGCAGCTCACCCCCTAATATTGCCTCCTCATCCCCCTGCCCCTCCTGGCTCAGGTCAGAACTCTGGCCTCTGCAGATCCCTCCTCCTGAGTTTCACCAGCCTGCCTGGCCTGAATCTGAGCCTGGTTTCTGCACAGGAGGGGACTGGCCAACAAGAGGCTACAGGAACGGGGACTTCAACAAGCTGGAGTGTAGCTAGATCAGGGCAAAAGGGAGAACTAGGTGGGTTGGGGGAGGGAGATGGAGGAGGACGTGCCTCTTACTCTGGGCCTTAGCACATGCTGTTCCTTCCACCTGGAACACTCCTCCCCACCTCCCTTGCGCATGGCACCTCTTTGTTCTTCGGGCCTTGGTTCGGCTCAGTCCTTCCAAGAAGCCCTTGCTCTGACTCCACTCCCTGGGTAACATCTCTACTGTGTGGTGTGCCATCTTCTGGTTTGTGCCTTCACACATCTCATCCAAGTTATGGGCGTTAGCATTACTTCCTTTTGGACTTCCCTGGTGGCTCAGACGGTAAAAGAATCTGCCGGCAATGTGGGAGAGCTGGGTTTGATCCTGGGTCGGGAAGATCCCCTCTAGAAGGAACCGGCAACCCATTCCAGTATTTTTGCCTGATGAATCCCATGGATAGAGGAGACTGATGGGCTACAGTCCATGGGGTTACAGAGTTGGACAGGACTGAGTGACTCACAAACACACACACACACACACACACACACACACACACACATCTCACGAAGTGGCCGTTGTCAGTTTATGTGACAGTTTCTCCCAGCTGGCTGAGCACACTGTGGAGAGGGCAGGCATTGTGTCTTACTGATCTTTGCATCCTAGCACCTAGAACCATGCCTGGCATATGTTAGGGTCTCTCCATAGAAATGTTCGTGGGATGGATGGGTAGATGGAAGGATGACTGGAGAGATGAGTGGATGAGTGGGTGGCTGGATGGATGGATGGATGAATGGGTGACTGGTGAATGGATGGAAACATGGGTAAGATGGGTGGGTATGTTCTAGAATGTTCTCAAGGCAGGATACTGGTTCCATGACTCTTGTCAGCCATGGCCCTTCCATGAGGAATTTCCTTACCAGTCCTCTTAAAGAAGAGGCAGGAATCCTCATCCCCTAGATACTAATTCTTGAGACAGTACCGTTCAGTCTTGCCCACTAAGCGGCTCCTTCACCGAGGCCGTGGTATGGGTTTAGGGGAAGGGGAGGTGTGAGTGGCAATGTCGGCTCGGGCTGTGTGACTCATGGTGAGTTATGTAGTCTTTATGGGCCTTCACTGTCCCATCTATCAAACTAGGGGCCAAGGATAGATGTCTCTTCAAATACAAAAGTTCCCACTTTGGTGTAATATTTAAAAATGCTTCACGAGTCTGGTACATTTTATAGAGTGCATGTCCTACTGTTGTCGCAAAAGCATCAAATGATGCCTAACCGTGCAAATAAAACAAGGCTCATCATGTTTGCTTGGTATACTTCATATTAGAAATAGTTCATTCTCCAACACTGTGTTCTTGGAAACTAAAAATGTACACCCCAGCTCCGTGGGAGAGCCCATGGCCAGTCTGTAACATTTAAGCCTTGCCGACCACGCTTCCAGCTCCAGCTCTCTGTACCCGTTTCTTGCTGCAGACCCTATGATTTAGGACGGTCACTGCCTCTGCTGGGGTCGGGGCTGCCTGGGGTGGGGAACAAGGGTGGGCAGTGACTCAGAGAGGCCTGAGAGTGAATGGCTCTGCCACTGTTACAAATGGCTTGGACACCTGCACATCATCTGATGTGACCTGAAACCACGAACTTGGCTCCTGGCCAGAGACTGGCTTCTGACGACCATGCCCTCTCTATTTGTTTCAGAGATCTTGCTTCAAGCAAAGGCAGGGTGACCAAGCTGGAAGACCCTCAAAAGCCAACACTTTCTCTGGGCTTCAGGGACAAGCCTCAGGACAGCCCACTTGCCCTGAGAATCAGGATGACCTCAAGCCAGGGAAAGCTCAGCCTTTATTCACTGGTGCTGCCCTGGGTCGATGATGTCCTGGGCACTGTCTTCAGTCAGCGAAACCAGTCTAGCTGTGCGGACAAGCGAACAGGAGCGCTGAAGAGCTGCAAATGCTATGATCAGTATGAGCCTGGATTTTTGCAGGAATGGCTAAGGGGTGACTTTGAAAAAGGCTTGGAAAATGGGACCCCCCTCGTAGCTCAGTTGGTAAAGAATTGGCTTGCGGTGCAGCAGTCCGCCTGCAACGCAGGAGTCCTGGGTTCCATTCTTGAGTTTGGAAGATCCCCTGGGGAAGGAAATGGCAACCCCACTCCAGTATTCTTGCCTGTGAAATCCCATGGACAGAGGAATCTGGCAGGCTACAGTCCATGGGGTTGCAACTGTCAGACACAACCTAGCAACTAAACCATCACAGGAAAATGGTATCAAGGTTTTCTACTACTTTGTTGATGAGGAGGTAGGGGCAATCTTGGGGGGATTTGAGACGGAAATCAGTGTGCACAGTATTTGGGTCCCTCCCCAAAGATTCAAAGAGGCCTCCCAAACCTTCAAGTGCAGAGGAGGTGGATATGGCTTTAGTAGGGCTGAGTCGGGGCTGAGGTTCCGTAAAGTGGCAAGTGCGGGAGGGGAGCGGTGGTGGGGTGGGAGGCAGTAGCGAGGCAAAGACAAGCATGCACAGTGAGAGGCTCAGGGTGGAGAGGCTTGTGAGCTTGTCAGGACAGTCACAGAGAGGACAGGCAGGGTTGAAACACCAGCAGTCAGAGCCGAAGGATGTGTTCCCAACTGCACTTTCACAGGTCAGGTGTCTCTCCCTGGCTTCCATTGTGAGCTTCCGGGCCCGAACTGAATCTTGGTCGTCTCCCCATGGTCAATTGTGCCCAGAACCTCTTGGTAGAAGAGCCTTTCTGAGATGGTCTCCCCTTCTCAGCAATGGGCCTGACATTGGCCTTCACTCCCAGGAGCCAAGAGTGGAGGGGAGCATTCTGAGACATTTTTCCCTTCTACCCACTGGGACCTGCAACCCTCAAGGCAGAGAGAGAATGTTCTGGCCAAAGTCTCCCCCATTTGGCCCCGCTAGCCCTCTGCTGTGATGATCAGACTGTGACAAGCAAGGAAAGCGTGGTTCAAAGGGGTGTTCCTTTACTCAAGTTTGTGCCACTAGTACAAGACAGAGATGTCAGCCAAACATAGCCCCAGATGGGCCTTCTTCCTACATGCTGGAAGCTTCTCTCCTGCAAGCCTGACAGGAAGCCCAGCTCCAGCTAAGTGATCCTGCTATGTGCAGTCCAGCTGTCCTTTTGAGGCTTAGAATAAAGGCTGCTTTATCTGGATGGTCACTTCTTTCTTCACATGTTCAATCCCCTTTCTTGAATGAAATAACGGCAGGCAATTGTTTTTGTGTGTTCATTTGCAGTGACTTTGGCAGAAGGAGTTGTAAATCACATTACTCCACATTCTAGAGATTTAGCTCATGGCTGCATGACGCCCAGGAACCTGAGAACCACCACCCCAGGACAGTCCTGCCCCACCAAGGGCACTGCCTCCATTTCCTCTCTGTAAACCCATCCTAAGTGGGGCTGCCCCGCAGCATCTCGTTAAGCTTAAAAAAGATGGTAGAGGTTTTCAGGGTCCTGATGGTCATAGACACTTTGCAATTTCTCTACAAGTTCATCCCATTTCATTTTTTTCCCCCAAAGAGTTGGGCAGTGGCAGCTATACAGGACATCGGTGTTAACTGTGGACTTCCTCTCTGGGAACTGCCCTGAGATCCCCCACCCCACCCCGCTTTAAATGGGAGACAGCAAGGGCTGGGGTCATGAACACTCCCTTTTTAACTATCCCGCATGACCACTTTCTAGGGGTGTGGGGGCAGCATGGGAACGCTTTAATAAAAGAAGCGCTCACATTTATGGATGACAAAGGCAATCACCCAGGACATGGGGCAGACAGCACCCCAACCCTCTTCTTGAGGGTGTGGAGGGAGGGAGAATGGAGATAAACTACTAGGGTGGGGTAGGGGGAGGAGGAAGAATTAAAACACAACAATCAAACCAACCTTTAAATAGTAACTTTTAAAAATATAAAAACAGGTCATTACAATGACTTTTCATTTTCTTTTTTTCTTCAGGAATCAATTTGTCTTCTACCCTCGCCTTCCCTTGTGGCAAGAGCCTTAACAACAGGTGGTGGCTAAGCATCCAAGACCCAGAGAGAGAGAGACTGAGAGAGGAAGAGAGACACAGACTCTGGACACCCCTCCCCAACCTCAGAAAGGTAAGGGCACCCACCTTGACCTTCTCTTCGGCCCCCAGAGCCAGGTAGGGGGAGGGGCTCACCTGGGAGCAAAAGCATTGGAGAGGGATTCACTGGGAAACCCCCTTCCTTCTCACCAGACAGGATCACACATTAGAAAATAACCCATAAAAATGCAGTATAAAAATTATCTTCCATATGCTACATCCATGGAGAGCCCACCACCAGGACTCATAACGGCCTTTAGCTTTTCCTTAGAAGAAAAAAAAAAAGACCAAAGGAAAAAACAAACAAAATCCTAATACCTCAGAACATTTTGGTACCAAAAAGTGGCACCCGCAGGAGCTGATATTCTACCTGTAAGCTGTTTGCACTCCTAAGGGAGACATGAAGCCGGGAGAAGTCAGCGCCCCCCGCCCAACCCCAAGTCCCCTCTCCCCGCTGCCCTGCCTGGGGTTGAGGGGGCAGGGAGATCAACCTTAGACTCCATCCTGCAGGTTAAATACACATTTTCCCTCTAAGGAGAGAGAAGGGGTCAGAGGCAGGAAAGTGGGGAGAAGGCATTTTATCAAAGGACATCACTTCTAATTCTTTTTATTCAAATTAAAAAAAAAAAAAAAGCACCCACATCAGTTGCTATTTTTTCTCTGGTAGCTCCCTGAGCTGAGTTGCTATGCGTTCTTCTAACTTTGTGTCCTTTTCAGGTTGTGTCCGAAGATTAAGTAGGGCTGGAGACAGAGTGCCTTTGAACTTCCATTTCTCGTCACGACAACCAAGCGTGCACCAAAGAGAGATGGAGGTGGCGGTGGGGTGGGGGAGACAGACAGACAGGTTCAGACACCCGAGAGGGGAGCCAAGGGGCTAAGAGGCAGGTGGAACTCAGGAGGCCACAGAAAAATTCACGGTGTTTCTGCTGCCGTCAGCCTGGGTGGGCACCCATCTCAAGCTCTGCCTATCCATCAGTCTGCTGGAGCTGGGTCCTGACATGCTTTAAGACGATTCCCAGGTCCACATGGAGACACATTCACCCAGGGGCTGCCTGATGGCTGACCTGGCCACCAGCTGTACTGCCCCTCCTCCACCCAGGAGTCTTCTCCCTCTCCCACTCCCCTCTCCATTCTGCCCCCCTCCCTGCCTCCCCTTCTCAGATGGGAACTTCTGTTTTAAAAAAAAAAAAAGCCACCACCACGAGTGGATTACGAATACAGCAGGCGAAATACACGGCTGGCATTGCCGGTGGGAAGGGGCCTCCTCCCCCGCTGACCAGTCCGAGATAGGAGTCTGTTATTTACACTTTTCACAAACCTTGTGCGCTGCACAGTCGGGGACGTGAAACCCTCCCCCACTCCCTGGTACAAACGTGTGGTCCACACTCCAGTGTCCCCAAGCCAGGGCAGGGGGACACACCAAAAGAAAGGGGAAGGAAGGAGATTGATGAGGGTGTATGTGGAGAGCCAGAGCCACGAGCCTCCAAATCTACGTGCAGCCTCTGCCAGCATCGTTACGGGAGGAGGAGGGGAGAAATCCATCGGAGTCTGTGAGACACAGGAGTCCACGCCCAGGAGTCCCAACTGTGACGCGGGCCCCCTCTCAGCCTGCCAGAGCGTGGTGCTGGGCCGCTCGCTGCCTGTCCTCCGTGTCTGCGGGGTCTCCCTGGCACAGCTGAGTCTGTGTCTCCCAGAGCTTGACAGCCCCGTCACAGTCCTTGCTTAGTAGATGACCTCATAAACCGTGGCCTTCTTGTCACCAGAGCCTGTTACGATATATTTGTCATCCGCCGAAATGTCACAGCTCAAGACTGACGAGGATTCCTTAGACTGGAGGAGGAGATAAAGGACAGAAATTCACTCTTCGGGGTACTCAGCGCTCTCTCCGTACTCTCGGAATTCACCCGCCCTCTGCACACCCTGGAGTGCACGCTGCAACACAGCCCTTCCCATTAGAGGGGCCCCTTCTACCTGCTTCCCCATAAGGAAAAGCTCATTAACTGGACCAGATGTGATCTTTACAGTCAGCTCCGAGCAGCAAAACAGAACACCTGAGTGTGAGCTCTGCATCCTGAGTTTACAAATAGGAAGAAGCGTTTCTGAGCTGGGAGCAGCTGTCAGTGGGCCAGACCCTCAGTCTGGTGAGCTAAAAAAAAGGATTTGCACCTAAGTTTTGAACATCCAGTGTAATTAGAGACTCTTGAAAGTTACATGAGTGATGCACCAGATGCCAGACTTCCAGACTGCATCGAGAGAGTGTCTTACTCACTCTGAGAGCAAGTGTGTGTGACTGTGTGTAGGTGTGCAAGACTGTGTGTGTGTGTCTCTCTGTGTGAGTGTATATGTGAGCGAGGGACAGTGCAGTGTCAGGCCCTAGGTTTTGAAAACCCACACACAAAAAAGCCTCTTCCCTCTCTCTCATCTCCTTCTGGATCCTTCTCTGGCCCCATACCTCTCTCCTTATATTGAAGCGTTGAGATGGAAAATAAACTTACTTTAATACCAGACAACACTGCTCAGAAAAAAAAAAAGCTGCCCAGTTTGCTCAAATGCCTGGTGAGGGCTCAGTGTGCAGGCCAGAGCCAAGAGCATGTTTTTATTCCCCCTTGCTCTAGAAATCCTACAAGAACCCCTGCTAAAAGCCCTCGCCCCAATCGGTCAGATGCCGCTAGCAGCAGAGTATGCGTCCCACTGATGTGCCCAAGTCCAAACCCTCGCCTCTGGAGAAGCTGTCTGGGACCCCCAGCAGGTAGGGGTCACGGTAAGTCCTGCTCTGCCTCCCCTATCCCTGCCCCATCACCGCGGCCAGGCCTGGACTCTCAGCAGAATCAAGAGGGGCACTTTGAGGGTGGGCAGTACCTGGAATATGCTGGCTCCATACGGAGTCCTCCAGGCGTTGAGAAGGTTATCTTTCCCAGTGCTCACAAACCACTTGCCTGCAGGCAAAGGAAACATCAGGTTGCGGGCTGCTACCCTCTAAAGCAAGACCCGCCCCACACGTGGCCAGCTACCACGGAAACGCGGTGTGACCCGCTAACTAGCGCTGGACTGACTCTTCCCTTGTGAGAAGCGTTTTGTAATCAAGACATACCACGGACACACATGGACACTCAGATACTGCCTTTCTCTGCAATCAAGGGGAGGGGTGGGCAGGCTGGGACAGAGAAAGGCAGGATCTGCAATTGATCACAGGGATTACACTTCCCCAGAAAATTCTTTTTAAAGCCACTAAGCTCAACTGACCCATCTCGATTCTACTACTGAAAGATGGCAAGAAGTACTGGGGATGGCAAAGCTCCAAGCAGCTAGAGATCCAGCCAAAGGTGGTGGGCCTCTGCAGGCATGCCACCAGAGCTTTGCCTGTGTTAAAGCTCCAGGGTTCCCAAAGCCCTGGGGGGTGCCTGCTATTCCTGGTCCATAAAGATCTGTTGGGGCTCAGAGAGGCTGGGACTGTCCTAAGCTGCACAGCTAGTCGGTGGGCCAGCACATACTCCAGTCCAGAGCTGTGGCCACCAAAGCCCATGGTCCAGATCACCTGTAGGCACTGCCTGCAGGGCTGGGCACACTGCTCCTCTGCTCCAGGCCATCAAGGTCTGGCTCTGGCCTGGTGTCACAGGTGCTTGGTACCCTGTGGCAATATCTGCATCCTGAGGTGTGGGGCGGGATGGGGGTACTGGTCTGGGTCAGGAGCCTGGTTCTGAGACCATGCTCCCTTAGGGGGGCTCTGGCCCTTCTCTAAGTTCTGAGCCGCATCCCTGCGCAGAGGGCTGGCCAGGCTCCCACTTCCCAGGCTCACCGCAGTAGGCGAACTTGAGGGACAGCACACAGCTCTCGTGCAGGTGCAGCTGGTACTTGTCGGGCTTGGTGTGGTGCAGCACCTCCACGTTGCTGCTCTCCATGCCCACGGCCAGCCACTCCCCAGTGGGGCAGTAACCCAGCGAGAAGATCTGCAGGGGTGGGGAGGACAGAGATCAGCATCCACCAAAAGCACAGTGGGGCAGGGGGACAGGAGGAGGGAGAGGAGGGGCGCTCTTCCACGGCCCTGCTCAGGAACACTGTGGGCTCCGAGTCTTACCGACTCCCTCCCCCAGCACCTCCCCTCCCCACCTGCCATGTGCAATGCAAAGTCCCCCTCTCTCCCCCTCAAGGGAATAGGACCTAATGTTTTATCCACAATCAACTTCCCAGGTGAGGAAGCTGAGGCTCAGAGAGGTTGCTGACTCTAAAAAAGTAAAGTGGCAGAGCCAGGATTCAAACTCAGAGGTGACACAGACATTTCACTTTCAGTTATTCTCTGTCTCAATGACTTTTACCTTTCCTTAAGAAAAACATGAGTAAATAAAACACTAATGTATTAAACATGCAAGATTAAAATATTAACACAAATAATACAATAACAAAAAATAATAATACCTAGCATTTATGGAATGCTTTCTATGGCCAGGCTTACAGCCAAGGCTTTCAGAGGGACCATTTCAGGTACTCACACCAGACCCATGAAGTAGCTATGACTATTCCCATCCCAAGAATGAGAAAACTGAGGCCAAATGCTCAATGGCAGAGGAGCTAGGTATCAAGTCTGAGCAGCAGGGGCAGGTGCGACCAACTCCAAAGCCTTGTGGATTCTATTTCATGGCCACTTCCTCCAGGAAGCCTTCCTAGATGACTCAGGTTGGTCTCAGGTCCATTTGTAATGACCACGTGTGAGGACCCCTTGGTCCCCTGAACCAGCCACTGAGACCCAGGGAGGAAAGGCCCCACGCTGCTCCAGTGGATGGGGCGGGGGGGGTCTCAGGCGCACACCTGGGAGGTAAAGTCGTGCTGCTGCAGCTGCCGGCCCTCCCGCAGGTCCCAGGAGCGCACAGTGTTGTCCAGGCCTCCCGTCCACAGCTTGGTGCCGTCATGGGAGATGTCTATGCAGCTGGCCCCGTCCGTGTGGCCCTGGAACTGCCTAGGAAGGCCAGACAGGGATGAGGGTAAGCCCCAGGGAAGCACTGACTGCTATGTTGACAGCTGTCCCAGGGAGATGCCAACTTTCCCCCTGCAGAACAGTAAACTCGAGGGCCACGGTCCCTCAGGGCTCCTCTCCCACTCGAGCGTCTCGGCCGGGGCCAGGACTCGCATGAGGTCACAGGGAGGCAGGACTCAGACCCAGCAGCTCTGCTCCCGAGGCCCCACACTTGAGCTCTTCCATAGCGGTCTCAACGCCGCCTCTTCTCCCCACATCTCTGCCTGTCTCAGCTTACCCGAGTTCTGCCCTGCCAGGTCTGCTCCAGGGGCCCCTCCCCGGAGCCTGGTGCAAGCTCCTGGTCCACAGGGCCCTCCCTCCCCTGCTGGGCACCTGGCACAAGCCGGCCTTTCGCCGGGGTGCCCTCGCCTGTGCCACGCCGGCCACCCCACAGCCCCTCCGCCCGGCCGTCGCAGCCAGGACAGCAGCACGGCCGCCCCGGCCTCCCGAGCCGCACCTGACCAGCGTCTGGTTGTGCAGGTCCCACACGGCAATGTTGCCGTCGCTGCAGCAGGAGAAGCAGACTTTGGCGTCAGGGCTGATGGCCAGGGCGTAGCAGGCTGGAGCCGAGGACGTCAGCTCAGCCTTGATGCGGGGCGTGGGTGAGGCCAGGTCCCAGATGGTGAGCGTGCTGGCCTCGCCGCCCACGATGAGCGTGCGCCCGTCAGGGAGCAGCTTGCAGGAGCGGATGTAGTTGTCCCTGTTCTGAAGGAGGGGGGGAGGCAGCGCTCAGCGCAGCCCACCTCTCCTCCCTGGGGCCGGGAAAGGCACATCCAGCCACACCAAGCACCCTCGCCACATCTGCTCACTTCCTGCCCTTATTCGCGGCTGCCAGGCCGACCCCACTGCTCCCTCGTGACTTTTTACACTTTTATTTCTTCACAGACCCCTGGAGAGCAGCGTCATCTCCCCTTACAGACAATGACAGCAGGGCCAGAGAGTTTGCCAGGTTGCCTGAAGTTGCTCAGTTGATACAGGGCTGTGCCTGGCCAGGTCAGTGGGGCGCCACCCCAGGCCCCAGCTCTCCTGTAACAGCTGGAAGGGATGCCCGCAGCCCTGGGGTCCTCACCAGGCAGTCCAGCTGGGAGATGGGGCTCTTGCTCCCCGGCTGGCTGATGTCCCAGATCTTCACGCAGCCCTTGCCTCCTGTGTAGACGTGGCGCGTGGGGTTGCTGATGGTCACCGCACACACCACCTCCCCGTGGCTGAGAGTGTTGATCTGCCGGGCGTGCCTGGGGATGCCAGGGCCTGCCAGGGCGTCGTGGGGAAAGGGCACAGGCTGCATCTGCCCATCAGCGCTCACATGGAAAGAGTAGGCTCTGAAAGGGGGAGAACCACGCTTCTGCCATCTCCAGTCCTCTAACATCCTGACTGGCCCTAAACCTTGCCTGGCCTGCCTGCCTCCAGGTGTCCCCTGCCCTCATCTTAGGAAACCTGGGAACCCCAACCTCTTTGACCTGGTTCCACCAGGGTGGAGACAGCTTCATAGTCCTGCCTTGACTTCTGCCCCTGCTAATAGATCCTTGCTCCGAACCACATCACTGACCCCTCATTGCCTTGGAACAACCTTTCCCGCCATCTATACAATCCCTAGCACTCTGGCCCCGGAAAGGGCCCAGCTTGAATGCCACCCCTCCTCTAGGAGCCAGTAGTATTAGGGAAGAAAATCTGCTTGCCCCCCGTCCCTAAATGAATCACAGAGTACACATCAGAGCCAGGGGTGAGCCAGTATAGTCTGCCTGCTGGTTCAGGTCATAGGAGTGCCAGCTGCGGCTAGAACCCACAGGAATCCCCAGGGCAAGGAAGATCCATGGCCATCTAGTTGGGAAGCCCAACATGTGAAATGTTCCTCCCCTCTCAGAGCCCAGGGATCACAACCTCAACCCCAAACCTTCTCCTTCCCCTTTCAGAGGGAGCCTGGGGGCGATCAGGAGTGCAGCCAGGCAGCCATCAATGGGATTGCAACCTGCCCCAGGGGTACCCCTAGAGAGGCAGACACCCTTCCCCAGGAGAGGCCCATCAGGGCAGGGGATAGTTGGGTGGGTTGTGTGCTCTCTGCCCTCCCCAACAAGCAGAAAATAAGTAGTCAAGGCTTACGGTTTTCCACCAGGAATGGAGGCGAGGCTTGAGGGCAGGCCTGTGGCCCGCATGGGGGGGTGAGGGTCAAAGCCAACCTGTAAGGCAAGACAAGGCCAGCCCTTAGTGAGGGGTGCCATCCTCTGTCCCCCTACTATACAACACCCAACCCCAGCTTCCTCCTCCACCACGTCCTGTCCCACCAGCACCACACTGCCTCTTCAGAGCCTGAGACGGCTGAGCAGAGCAGAACCCCTTGTTCCAGCGACAACACAGGCCCGGGCCCTCTCAGTAACAGCAGACACACCTTGGTATAACACATGGGCAGCCCCACGGGCCAAGGCCCTGCCTTGTGAGATCACCTGACTCACCATGGGAGTCCCACCCCAGAGCACCCAGAAAGACGGGTGCCAGCCCCACTTCCCAGATGGAAAGGGGCCGCCCAGGGAGGCTGTTGGTTGAGACATGGTGACAAAAGGGCAGGGGGGTGGGAACCAGGTCTGTGACCCCCAAGAGTGTTCCCTTCTGATTCCTCATGAACACTCTCCCCGCAAGGTACCTGCCTGGTCACTGGACCCAGAGGGCACCCTCTGCATGCAGGAAGGGTCTCTCTAACCCCTTCCAACTCCTGTCCCCACTCCTTGCCCAGCCCCCCCAAAAAGGAGCCAAAAGGTCTACGTACAGCTCCAAAGCTCACCATTGGCGATCGGCCATAGGCGGCGGCGGCGGCGGCTGCAGCCGCGCTCATCTGCGGTGGGATGTTGTGGAGGCCCGCATAGGCGCTGGGGCTGGTGAGGGAGCCATTCATCTCATGGTGGCTCATCATGGCAAAGGGCGCGGCATAGGAGCTGGTGATGGAGATGGGCGTGCGCAGGGCCGAGGCTGCAAGGAGGCAGATGTAAGCCCGGTCGTACCGCCAAGGGGAGAGGGCCCCACCCCCTTCATCCAGGAAAAGCCCAGGCCACCAGGCTGCCTCTGGCCCAGAAGCAATCTTGCCTGTCTTCTCAAGCTATCCACTCCAGGCAGTCCTCCGGGGCTGAGCTCACCTACCAGAGATCCCCATGTTCACAGCCCAAGGTCTGAGGTGAGAGATGTGCCCACCTTTTTTTTATAGAACAAGATTCAGAGGCCCAGAGAACAGCATTTTTCAGAATCTCACAGAACTAACAACAAAGGCAGACAGACACTGATGGTGTCCCGAGCTGTCTGAAGCTCCTTCCACACGCTGAGCTCAACAGTGGCCCCAGTAAGCCCTGACGTGAGTGCTGAAGCAGCAGGCATTCACCTCGGTGTCAAACCTGACCAAGTCCCACAGAGACAGCCCTAATTCTGACTCCCTGCCTGGTGCTCCGGCCCATCTGTGAGGCTCCAGCCCTGGCCTGGGGCAGACCATCCCATCAAGCACAGTCAGCTCAGCCCCATTGTGCCTACCCATTATACCTATCGGGTCCATGCCTGGAGGTTTGCCTGGCATCGACCGGAGCCCCGGGGTCGTGCTGGTGCCAGGAGTTGGGGCATCATTCCGTGGGGTTGGCGTGTTAGACTTGAGTCCAGGGGTGGAGGATTTGTCATTCTGCAAGGGGGAAACGCAGAGACCAAGGGAGGCTATGAAGACTCCTTTCTCCGAGAGCTCGGCACCACACGAGGCCTAGTTCTCAATCTTCTGCCACACAGCCCCTTCATTCTTGCCCAGTCTTGTTTGGCAGGGACTGTGTTCATGGTTCCCATTTTACAGATGCAGCAACTGAGGCTCAGAAACAGTAACTAAGCTCAGGGTTCAGCCTGTACGTGGTAAAGCCAGGATGTGAACCCAGGCCAAGCCCCAGTCCATGTGCTTTCTGCTCCACCCCTCCACCTTCTAATCAGCAGCACTCCGGGTCCAGCCCCTTTTCCAGAAACTTTTTCCCTCTGCCGCAACCCTCCCCAGCCCTCTCCTAGTCTCTGCGGTACCAGGGGCAGACTCCACATACATGACCAAGGTCTTTGGTCTTGGAGGAGGGCGTGCTGCTGGAGGAGGCCACCGAGGCGGGGCTGGTGGGGGCATCCTTCTTCAGGCCACGGGCCTTGTCCAGGCCATTTTCAGGAGGGGAATGTGCCGGGCTGACCCGGGGTGTCGCAGGGTCCTAAGGACACAAGTGAGGCAGAGATGTGCTAACAGCTACGATGAGCCTGAGTTTTTCTCTGGTCCCAAGGGGCGGCCACCAGCTCTTAACAACCTAGTCTGACCCCTCCTCATCCCAGAGACGGGGAGACTGAGGACAGAGCAGGTGGGTGGACGGGATCTGCTCAAGATCGAACATGAGTTCAGGCCTCCATGCTGGGCAGCTGGCCCTCTTGACTTCGTGTAGATCTCTTCCAGCTCCTCATTCCCAGCTGAGGCTGACCCACGGAGCTTACCACCCCAAGACCCCAGGGATGGTGGGGAGAATAGAGCTGACCTAGAGGACCAGGGGAGCCGGCCCTCCACTGGGATCTTCAGGGGTCTCTCTCTCTCTGGAGACCCATCCTAGGAAGCCAGCATGGTTAATGACTCCCCAGCCACCAAGCAGCCAAGCCCTGTCTTCTTCCTCCTGACCAGCCTGATGCCCCCAACCCAAAGGCGTCAAACCCAGCAGGGGCTGCCGGTGAGGGTGCAATAGCCCAGACACAACGGCTCCCACCCGGGACAGGAATCATCTCCAACTGCCCACACAGAGAGCCGCCCTGCGACCGGGAAATGCCCTCACCTCATTGGAAACGTCCACCACTAGATCGTCACTCTTGTCCCCGTCACTATCCTGCACGGAGAGAGAAGCCAATGAGAGGCCACACCCACCCCAGACTGAGCCCAAACCATCCCATTTCCACCAGCCAGGAGCTGAACCTCAGCCAAACCTCAAAGTCCACACTGTCCCCACTCAGCCCCACCAGTGGCGGCCTCCCCTTTGCCATTTGCTAGAGCAGCCTCCCGGACCTGGGTTCATTCGGCTCCCACAGCCACTGGCAGCCTCACCCACACCTGCCCCATTATATTTCTAAGCTCCCTTTAACTTGTCCCTCTGGAGCCAGACACCTCTCTCCAGCTGGCCTGACATCCGCCATCACTTGTACGTGCGCTGATCTCATTCCATCATTTCCATCACAGTGTGGGAGGGGTGATTAGCCTCGTCTCCCAGAAACGCAGCTGAGGCTTTGGCTACGCGATATGCCCAAAGCCCCAGAGCAGCCAAGTGGCTGGACAGGGAGGGCTGGGCCCAAGGGCACTGGCTCCCACACCACATTGCCCCCTGTCCTCTGCCCCAGCTCTCAGCCCTGCCCAGCCTGGCACAGAGCAGAAACTGTGGCCACCTGCAGAGTCAAAGTATGAGGGCACCAGGGATGGCACCTGGGGCAGCTCACAGATTCTGAGGGGGCCGTGATGGTAGCATGGGGTTGCGGGTCCATCTAGGGAGGGGCCCCTAACTCTCCCCAGACCCCACAGGGCCCAGGAAGACCTCTCTGCTCACTCCCTCCTGGCTGTGGCCCATATGCTCACAGCGCACCGATCTATGCAGGCTTCCCATGCCCAGGCCACCTTCCCACCACCCCCACCTGTACCTGACTCTTCCACAACCAGGCCCTGGGGCAGGGGAGGGCTTCTCCTTCAGCCCAGCCAACCCAACACAAACCCCAGTGGAGCCCCCGGACGTACGTATCGGCTTAAACTGTCCTTCTCCTCTGCTTTCCGCTTCTTGGCTTCCATGCTGTAGTCCGCAGATCCCCGGTGCTTCTCACTAGCTCGCAGGCTTTCCGAGGGCGACACTGAGTTATTCTGGAAGCAAGGAGGAGAGTTAGTGTGAACATTTCATTCACGCATCGATCTAGCTCAGTGGGGTGACCCGGAAGGTCAGTTGAGGTGCTCTGTGTGTCCTGCAGGTCTTGGCTCCATCAGCCTCACCAGGGAGGGACACCCTCCCAACCCTCCAGATTTGGTTCCTCTGGGAGAGGCCCTGAGAGCATGACAGTTCTCTACTGTAGCAATGTCGCTGCTGTTAGATAACTAACCTTGCATGAGTCATTGGCCTCTGGCCTATGACCCTGCGCGCTTCGTGAAGGTGGGGTCGCACCTATCTCCTCTTCCACCCCTCTGTGCTCAAAGAATGGATAAGCTGAAAATTTGTAGGGAGTCTTGAAGACAGATCTGAGCCGACAAACGGGGGCTATGCACAATACCTCACTGGCTAAACCTGACAGGAAGGGGGGGCCGACAGGCAGCGGAACTGCCAGGTGCCAACAGGTCTCCCCAGCGCAGGTACGCAACGGGGCATCTTGTGTGAATGCCCTTCTGTGACGGCCTGGCCTCCCGCAATCTTAGAGAGAAACACCAGGGTTGCAATGAAGCAGAAAACACAACATCATGAAGCCTCTCCCTCTGAAGATGGGAAAAGGCATAGAGAGCAGGTAGAATTCCCCTCCCCTCTGTGATGATGGCCAAGTCCAGGTCCCGAGACGATGGGAAACGTGCCCAAGGTCCCCCAGCAGGAGGCAACTTGAAGAAAACCCGAGGTTTTTATGCCTGGAAAGGACTAATGAGTTCTCCCTTCAACTACAAAGCAAATGAGGATGAGAAGAGTTTGGAATTTATGGCCTGGGAAGAGGGAAGGTGGGCTGACAAGGTAAGGCAAGAGAAGCAATGCCAGCGGGTCTGAGGATGGAGCGGAAGTTGAGAGAAGGACTCCAACTGGTGGTGCGAAGCGTGAGTAGGAACGACAGGCATCACGTGGCCTCCAACACTGGGCTGGGAGCAGGCAGGGAGGTGCGATGGGCAGGGGTGCCTGCCAGCAAACCTCTCTGCCAAGGGAAAGATACCACAACCCCCTCTAAGGGACCGCTGAGGTCTGTCCCTTCCTAAGAGACCACACTGGTGGCTCAGTGGTAAAGAATCCACCTGCCAATGCAGGAGACACAGGTTCATCCCCTGGGTCGGAAAGCTCCCCTGCAGAAGGGAATGGCAACCTACTCCAGTATTCTTGCCTGGAGAATCCCATGAAGGGGAGGAGCGAGGCAGCTACAGTCCATGGGGTCGCAAAAGAGTGGGACATGACTGAGGGACCAAACAACAACAACACAAGAGACGGCATCACACCTTCCCCCGCATCACTCGGCACCCTCTTCTGTGCACCTGCGCTGGATCAGGCCTGAGGCGGGATGCAGGTGTGCGTGAGTGAACAAGATGCAGTCCCTGCCCTCCAGCAGCTGACCGCCCAGCTGGGGCAGGGCGGGGAGCAAAGTCCAGTCCCTCCTCACCCCTGTGCCCAGGGCAGTGTGACAAGCCTACACGGGGACCTGCAGAGATGTCTCCTCAAAGGGGGAGGCCTTCCAGAGGCAGATGCAAAGTCTCCCCACTTCCCCCAGAGGCAGGGTCTGGCGTTCTGCGGGGAGCGGTGCGGGAAGGAGCCGCAGAACTTCATTTCCTCCCCTAAGCCAGTTTCTGGGCAGCCCTTCCCTGCCAAGCTTCTGCCTGAAGCAAATTAAAATGGCAGAGTTATCAAGCCTTGAAGAAAATATGGAGGTTATAATGGAAGTGCAGCTTCAACCTTCCCCGCAGCTGGGCAGGCGCGGCAGTGATGCGCGCACAGCCGCAATTCAATTAGCCGCGGCGAGCGCCGGCAGAAAAATCACTGTCATTTCATTTCATTTCCTCCGACGGCGGCCACCCTGTGCTAAGCAGAAATGCTCCCAGCCCCTCTGCTCTTGCGGGGGTAGCAAGGAGAGGGGGGTGTGCGGCCACTCCTGTTTCCCCCTGCGACCCAGGCCGCGGCTCGGAGAACAGCAGGCTCTTTCTTCTGCAGTCAGCTGCAAAGCCTCGCTGCTACCGGAGGAGAGTCATGTCAGGCGTTTAGCGGCATCGATCCAGCCCGCCTCTGGCTGGCAGGCGGCCAAAAAACTAAGTATTTTTTATTGCTTCGGCTAGGCAAGGAAATATGAATGAGGCTACCTCTAATTGGACTCCAGACTAACCCCTCCGGGACAGCTTCCAGCCCGGCCGGTCGGCCCCCCTCCCACTCCGACATGGCCCTGTCTTTCCTGCCCGGGCCTCATCTGTTGACAACCTGGTTTCCAAAGGGCTGATTACGTTCATATCCACTCCCCCCGACACCATGGCTGCGCGCACATGTGTGAGCCCCTACGGCCCACAGCCCTCCCTGCCAAGGACGGTGACACCACTCATTTCCACTCAACTCTCCAGGGGCCCCTCTGCCCTAAGTTTCAACATCGGAGAGCACTGTGAAGAGCCCCGATCTTGGGGGCTCCTCGTGGGATTCTTTAGGAGAAAGCATTCACAGAGAGGGCACAAAGCCAAGGCCAAGAGAGATGAGGATGAAGACATCTGAAGGCAGTGAAGGGATTGAGCAGCCACTGCTCTTTGTGGCAAGTCTGTGGTAAGCAGGTAAAGCTGGGTCCTGGGTCCTGTGCTAAGTGGGGTCTTCCTAACTAAGCAGAGAGGCTGGCTGAGCAGGAATATTCCCATATTACAGATGGAGAAACTGAGGCTGGTAGAGGCTGAGAGGGCTACCCAATGCCCCGTGAAGCCGGGACCAGGCTGAGCCTTGAGATGTCTAGCCCAGCCCTCTTCCTGTCTAGGCAAACTACCTCTCCAAAAAAGGGCACCTGGGATCAACATAAAAGCAATCAGAATGGATCTGCAGCTTCAGCTGTTCCTTTCTGATGTACCTAGCCATTCCTGGGCCCAAATGACCTGGCAAGCAGAGAGGGGACAGACGTGAGCACTGCTGCTGATGGGAGGTTCAGAGTCAGCCCAGTGGAGGGCTGGGGAGGGGACGTGGGTCGAGATGGAGAAGCCACCCGAGGAAGCTGCTGTTTAGATGGTTAGTTAACTGCCTGACCTTCCAAGTCCTACTTAACACGAGGTAATAACCAAAGCCATCCTAACAGATTAGATGGCCCCAGATACAAGGACGGCGATGAGGAATAAAATAGCTTTGCTAATCGCTGGAGGATTTTTTTATCCAGACTCCACTGCGCTTATTCAGAAGGCTTATTCACTTGAAACAGAACCTCTGAGCCTCAGTGTGATCAGAAAGATTTATGGCAAATCTCAGAGCTGGCAGACACGCAGGCAGCCTGGCCTTAATGCTCGCTTGTGAGCACTTCTTAAACCAAGTTAAAGCCTGCAACAGGGAGAAACCTCAGGTGTTGGGAGGAAATAAAGAGGATACAGGATCATATAGGAGACAGCCAACCTGGGGGACAGGGAGGGACTCCAGCCCCAAATGAGGGAGGGACGCCAGGGTCCCGAGCTCTGGGGTCAGCCCCGTGACTCCACAACCCCCCTTGTAGGACCCAGGGCTGGCCGGCTGACCTCTCCAGTAATCACCTCTTATATAAAAAGGGGGTTAGCTACAGCTCACTTAGCCCAAATCTCCATTTGACAAATAATGGCCCTAAAACCTGGAGAAGTAAAGGTCAATCAACAGGTGACAACAGCTCTTATTTCATTACAATACCCAGCCACCCCCAGGAGCCCACACAGGGTGCCCCAAGTACCCTGCACCCCAAACGCACCCCACAGGGCCCAGAGTGCCAGCACTTACCGCACTGGATTCTCTCTCTTCGGGGACAGAAGGCCAGGAAAGGAGGAGGGTCGGGTCCCACAACACAGAAAAACAAAAAGAAAGCAAGGTCAGTCTCGTCCAGCTGGCTTTTACGCTTTGCTAGTTCACGGGTTTTAAAATGGGCAGTGGCCTGGCTCTCTGAGTCACCCCGGGTCAGCCAAGGCAGAGCCATTAGGTGACGTCTCTCAGTTTGGAAATTAACTGCCCCAATTCCATTGCTTCTCCGAGCCACCAGGCCTAGGTGGGGCTGCAGGGGGCTCTGTGGTCTAGCTCTCCCTGCCATGCTGAAAAAGGTGCCAAGATTACTGGTCAGCAGTTTTTAAAGCCACAAGCTTGGGAAGGATCGTGCTATATAAAGTATCCATAGGATCTGAGAGTTGAGAACATTATTGTTATTTTTTTTTAATTAATTATGGGAGTGGTTTTTTGGTATGGTGTTGTTTTTAATTATCACCCTTCTCTGTTTCTTTGCCAAGAAGCCCCTTTGGAAGCAGAGGCCTCTGATTATCTGCCCAGTCAAGCACTAGCTCCCTGGTCTTCCTGTCTGCTGCAGAGAGGCCCTCTTCCTCTGCCAGGAGGATCAGCCTAAGGCAGAGACAAAAATCTTAGTCTCAGTTCCCAGAACCTGCTACCACTTCCCAGCCCCAGCCTGGGTAGGATGGTGACATTCCAAGGCCCTCATGCCCACAGGGCATTGGCATGTGGCCCATATCTAAGCATAAATCAAACCATCACATGGTACACCTTAAATGTGATGTTATGTGTCAATTATGTATCAATAAAGCTAGAAAAAAACATCTGCAGGCAGACCACACAAAGTGGTCCTATTTGCAAAGGGTCTGCTAGGAAGCCAGGCCCTTTCACATCCCGATAAAACTAAGCCCTCCTGATGCCTGACAGCTTCCTTGCGGGAAGGGCTGAGTGAAGGGTGGGGGGCGCTCTCACTCCCCATCTCCCCAGTCCTCTCCCTGCAGCCGCACCAGCACTGGTTCTACGTAGTGTACAGCCCCTAACAAGCCTTTACTTGAGAGTCAACTGGGTACCTTTCCCAAGAACCCTCTATGGGTTAAACACCTGGGAACTTGGCCTCCGTCCTCAGAGGGCTAATGGTCTCTGTGAGGATAAAACATTTTTCAGGGAAGGATAGAAGATGATGGCAACAGAGGTCTTGGGACCCCGACTCTTAAACTCCTCTGGGAATTTGAAAAAACCCTCAGCTTGGCCAGGAGGGCTGCCTGAAGGAATGGGACTGGGGCTGACCCTTGGAGTATGGGCAGGATGTAGCTAGGAAAATGGAAAGGTACTCCAGCATGAAAGGACCAGATGTCTTCCAGGGCAGAGAAAAGTGGGTACACCTCAGGCATTGGGGGTGGGCCTGGGGGATGGGGCTCTGGTTTCCAAACACCAGGAACTTCACTGATGGACGGCTCCAAGGCTCGCTAACTCCTGGTCTTTGGGTGACAGCACTCGCTGTGTGCGCTCACAGCAGGGTCTCTAGAGCCTCTGCCCACCCCACGCCCCCAGCCCCGGGCCGCACCTCTGTGGTCCAGCTCATGGTGGTTCTTCTCGTCCTTCACTGACAGGTGGGCCTGGCTGCCCAGTGCACCAAGTGCCAGCAGCCCCGAGCTGCTCCCCGTCACTGGGGGGATCCCTGGAGGCTGGAGGCCTGATGGGTGGGGTGGCAGCTGGACCGGGGGGCCATGTGTGGCATGGGAGAGGTGCTGCGCCTGGAGCTGCTGTTGCTGCAATGAAGTGGGTGGTGAGCACGGCCAAGCCAGCAGGGCGGGAGAGGCCCAGGCCAGCCCTCTCGCTCCTCCAGGAGGCAGCAGGGGAACACGTACCCCACCCTCCCAGAGCCTCATCCCCAGCTCAGGCCACATGCTGTCATGCTGGAGGAAGTCTGTTAATGGACTGCAATTTAGACACAAGATTTATGATGGCAAACACCACCTCCTCCCCAACCAGGACAGAATTTCTCAATGTATGATTCCAAGCCCAAGATAAATAAAGCATGCATTTAAAAACCACAGTCATCAGGGCTCCCTCTCTGTGGAGGGCGATCCACTTTTAAGCTCCCAGCAGTCACAGTTTTGCTCATGCTTACATGCCTGCGAACGTCAGCAGCCAGCATCTCCCACCCTTATTCCCAACCCTGGGGAAGACTCCCTAATTCTGAAGAACTCCACGCCTGTCTTTCAGAGCAAGAGCAGCAAACAGCAGAAGAGTCCTGGGATCAAGAAGAGTTTGGGGCCACAGGAATGAGAACCAAGGCCACTGAACAGGAGAGCAGAGAACAGGGTGAAGAGGGGGGCTTTGGAATTAAGACAGATCTGGATTCAAATCCCAGCCCTGGCACTTACTAGCTGGGTGACCTCAGGTAGGTCACTGAGTGATCTCTTAACAATAGCGAACATCTACCAGAGGGCTTTCCATGGGCCCCCTTCTCCCCTACTTTCCCCAAATCTAGACAGGTATTAATTGAGTTATTATCATCAATAGATGGAGAAGAAAATGGCAACACACGCCAGTATTCTTGCCTGGAAAATCCCATGGACGGAGAAGCCTGGAGGGCCACAGTCCATGGGGTCCCAGAGTTGGACAGCACCAGGCACGTGCAATGCCGACTACCATCAATAGCAAGGACGACAATCCCGAGTCAAGGATTCTGCTCCGTGGATGTCCCGAATTCCTCAACCCAGCACTGGTCTCAGGGTCTTCTCTTCCCCCGTCCCCTTGTTCTCCCCCAGCAGCAGACAAAACACCCTTCATCAATCTTAAGAACCATGGGCACTGTGCCGCTGACTACGGCATGACCAATGTCTCTATTTCATAGAGATTGAAACATTTCTTGGGAGTGACTGGGGCCTCGGGTTATACATACGTCTTTCCTTTCAACAAGCACAAGAGGAGGGAATGGAAATTTACTGAATGCCTGAAAGAATGCCTGGGCCCTTTCCAAATATTATCTCTGACCCTTTCAACTACCTGGTAGAAGGGTTGTGCCCACTTTAAAGATGGCGAACTGGTACTCAGGGGCTGGAACAGGGTTAACTACCAACATCACCCAAAGACTGTTCCTAAGGAGACCCCCTGCCCCAGGGCAAGAGGAGTTTATGGGGGTGACAGAGAGCCAAAGCCTGACAAGCTCACCTGTCAGTGTAAACCGTGGCTCTCTGGCCACTGCTGACAGATGACAGATTACAGTGAAGGCCCACAGTTCTGGATGGACACACGGCTCCAACAGGCAGTAAGTGTATTTGAGATCAGGGATTAAGAGCTTCCCAAATGGCTTCCCAAGTAAAGAATCTGCCTGCAATGTAGGAGACTTGGGTTTAGTCCCTGGGTTAGGAAGATCCCCTGGTGGAGGAAATGGCACCCCGCTCCAGTATTCTCACCAGGAGAGCCCCCTGGACAGAGAAGCCTGGTGGGCTAGAGCTCACGGGATCGCAGAGAGTTGGACACGACTGAGTGTCAGAGTACAGAGCACACGTTAAGAGACCTGCTCTTCCTCAACTAAACTGCAAACTGCCAGCCTCGTGCACCCCCAAATTCATGATCCCCACTTTACAAATGAGGAAACTGAGGTACTACACTCCCAGCCCTGCAGGGCTGATTTTTCAGTGTAGGGGGAAAAGCCTGGGACCACAGCCACTGCTCAAGACCTGGGATGTCTCTTGGTGGGAAGTTTATGGAAGCTGCTGGTGGGCACTGGTCTGGACTGTCTGCCCTGAGACGCCAGAGCAGACACAAAGTGGAGGTGTCTACCCTAAAGCCATCCACCCCCCAGAGGCAAGGCCCAAGGAAGTGCAGCTTGAACAGTTAGTTGGGACGAGGAGCGTCAGTGGGGCATCCTGCTTCCTGAAAGGTGAACCAGTGAACCAGCACCAGAAACTTGCAACAGAGTCTATAATTGCAGTTGCAGTGTCTATATGGAAGACACGGGCTTTCAAAGCTGTTTAGCTTCCAAGACGGAGATGGTGGTTTTCTGCAGTGGCCCATGAAGCAGGTTATGTCTTCTTTGCAACAGAGGAAAGGCAGCTTCCGTGTACTTCTCATCTTCAAGCACAAGAGCAGGACCCCCTGCACAGCCAGAAATTCCCCCGAGGTCTGCTCTGGATGGATGGAAGGCATGGTCAGGAGCAGTCCAGCAGGCTCCAGGAGGCAAGGACAGACAGCCGACCTCCGAGGCTTCTCTCTCAGGGCAAGGACAGATGCCAGGGCTTGTCGGGTCAAGGGTCTGCTGACAAGCATCCTGGTTGTGACAGAGAGTGAGAAAAAAATCTTTTCCGCAGCGGGGCGGCTGGCAGTGTTCCACCTGTCTCTCCATCCCAGCGTTGCAGGCAGGGCACAGCCATCCTCAGGCTGCTTCCCTGTCCCCATGACACATCTCTGACTTCAGAGGACGAGGGGAGTAAACACAGTGACATCCGAGTAGAAGGGTGACGAGGTTTTCAGCCGGGGAGAAACGGGATCGAACCCCCATCCGAGGAGGCACTGGGCTCAACTCTGCAGCTGCCTGTCTCCAGCTTCCACTGTCCCCTCTAAGACCAGGATCTCTCTGTCCATCAAGTGAAAGGAAGTCAACAATCCCCCTCAACCCCCAACCAGGGGGCAAGGCCCCTCACGAGCGCCCCCTCCTCATGCCGGAACAGCAGCCTCTCAGAGACACATCCTGGGGGCAGGCGTGCCTCCCTGCCCTCCGGGACGCTGACGGGGAGGCCCTTGCTGGCCAAGTCCATGTAACCAGATTGTGTACATCATGCTTCATGCCTCTGCTACCTGAGTTAATGCTTCGCTTCTCAGGTTCATGATTTGGGTTAAACCTAGCGAAGTGGGCTAAGCCTTTCCAGGGCCGAGACCCACTGAGGACGTCCTAGCTGTATGAGATGGAGACTCCTCGCCTCCCGGGGGAGAGGAGAGCAGCCCCGACCTCTGCCTGGTCCTTCTACTTCTTGCCCACATAAGTGGCCCCCCAGCTCCAGGTGAAACTGTGCCTCTGTGCTCTACTACAGCTTGGAGGCTCACAACAATGCTGTTACTCCATTTCCGAGACAGGGACAGGCTCAGAGGGGTGAAATGACTCTGCTAAGCCAAAGAGACCAGAGCCAGAACTCAAGCCCAGCGTGACTTTTCTCTACCATGGCCCCCGGCTGAGAGAAAAGGATGCATTCATTCTAAGGCTCCCTTTCTACACCCCCTGTCAACCAAACCCAGTTCATCAGGTTTGTGGAGGGAATGGAGAACCTCAGGACTGGCTTCAGCACACTCTGTACAATTTGTGACAAGCTACAACCTCCCTCTTCCTCACCCCACCCCTACCTAATCTGAAAAAAAAAGTAACCACCAACAAGGACCCACTGTATAGCACAGGGATTGCTGCTCAATATTCTATAATAACCTATGGGAAAAGAGTTTGAACAAGAAGAGATACATGTGTATGTATAACCGACACTAGAAACTAACATAACACTGTAAATCAACTATACTCCAGTACAGAAAGAAAACCTATCAACACTTTATAATATCTCTTCCACTAATAATTTTCAAAGGAACACAGCCCAAATGGTCAGTGGGCAAGTGGGGTGAGCTGGCCACTTGATGCGAAGAGCCGACTCACTGGAAAAGACCCTGACACTGAGAAAGATTGAGGGCAAGATAAGGGGGTGGCAGAGGATGAGATGTTTAGATAACATCACTGACTTCAATGGACATGACTGAGCAAACTCCAGGGGACAGTAAAGCACGGGGAAGCCTGGTGTGCTGCAGGCCATGGGTTCACAAAGAGTCGGACGTGACTGAGCAACTGAACAGCAGCAAGTGGGGTGCACACCTCTCCACCCACCAAGTTCAGTGACCTGGAGCCAGCATGGAGCAAACTGAAACGTGAGCTCTGGAAGTGGTGGGTACCATCAGCTCACTGCATCTAATCTGCCTAGGGAGACCTTTTGCAAGTTGCTGACCGAGGGACAAAACTCTGCCCCCCACCACCATGCTCAGCAATCTTTTGACTGTGTAAGGATCCCCTAATAACCTGGATCCAAGAAGAGAGGGTGTGGATCAGGTCTGCAGTAACCGGGTTTTGTAGGCCCTTCACGAGCGCACACACACCTTCAGGCCTGCCTTCCCCAGATGGACATGAGTTCCCAGTGGCCCCGCAGACCAACAAGCCTGGGTCTCCGTCAGTCCCTCCATGCCCTCTCACCTCACACCAAGTTGATGCTAGACCCTGGCCTCTCTCACCTGGAGGGGAGACCCTAGAAATCCTCTAACCTGTGTGATAAACATGCCCCTCACTGCAGGCACGCCAGTGATCAGGCTTGCCAGATACCCGATCTCTCACCTCTCTCTGACATAAGCCAAAGCACGAAGGCAGAATCCTTCCACCCCATGCCCAAGAGAGCCCCAGACGACTGACTTTAGCGGGACATCATTCGACACTTGCCCAGCCCTTCACCTTCCCACAGATGGAGAAACAGGCCTGGAGGAACTAGGTGACTTGCACGAGTCCCCCAGCTCCCAGATCAGGAGGCCGGGCCACTCCTTCCCGCAGAAGGGCAAATCCAGCTGTGCCATGGGGCAGGCACCAGCTGCTGTCGGGGCTTCCTGGGCCCTCCCTTCCCTGCCCTTTACTGCTAAGGCAGGACTCCAGGCCCCTCACCACCTTCCTCTCCATCACTTTCCTGAGTCAGCCGGCCACAAGCCCGCTCTCCCTCTCCCTCCTTCGCGGGATGCCCCGGCTCGAGAGCCTGTCCGTAATTCCTGCCTTGTGAGGCTCTGTCAGGCGCAGCGATTAGACGGCTGCCTGCTTAATGACAGGGCAACGGCTGCGTTCACTCAGAGCTGAAGAAGCAATTACCTCGAAAATGGGGGTCACAGGCCCCACTCGTTGGCTTTAATTGAATTCCAATATCTGCCTCGAGCTGCCTTGACCTAACGTGTAGCTTCCTAAATACTCCTTAAAGGAAGCAGAGCTAATCCAAGCAGTGCTTCTTCCCAATTCCACTCTTTCTTAGAAAAAAAAAAAAAAAAAAAACTATTTTCATAAGAGGATTTTGATTCCAAAGGGGGAGGTGGTGGGGCGGAAGAGGGGACCCCACTGTGGCCACGGCAGGGATGGGAGGGCTGGGCCTACAGTATGGATGGGGGCAAGGGGCTGGGAGAGGAGAAACTTCAGAGAAGGCACTTCCCACCCTGAGCCCTTGCCTACCACTCTCAGCACGGCCATCTAGCTGTGAACTGGCCACTGAGGAGGACACTGGCCCCACACCAGGGCCAGACTGGGCAGGATGTGGCAGGGGAGGAGCCCTGAGCTGAAAGCCAGCCTGGGGCGTCTGGCCTGACTTTGCTCCTGAACCCTGTGTGACTGGCTGTCACTCCCAGCCTCTATAAAGCAAGGGCATCAGTTGAATCAGTCGTTCTCTACCTCGGGCCCTTTCATGCACTGCCCCCGGGTCCCCCACTGGGACATTTTGCAATGTCTGGAAACATTGTGGGGTGTCACAACTGTGTGTGGAGGTCACCGGCATGCAGTGGGTGGAGACCAGGGCTGCTGCTGAACACCCTCCCGTGCATCCTCACAAAGCACCCGGCCTCAAAGTTCATGAGCCTAGAGGCTGCAGGACCCTGGGCTGGGTGGTCTCCGAGGAGACTTCAGACTGTACAATATTATGGTTTTCCTGCTGGGGGCTCTGCCTCCCAGATCACTGGCTAGAAACAATTACCACCCACTCATGTTCTCCTTCCCGGCCTCCCCTCCGCTCCTCCTGCACAGCAGGTGAGGGTCTGCCCCTCCCTCGGCACTGCCAGGATTCAGACCACGCTAGCTGCCCTGCCCAGCGCCCCCGCAGGCAACTCAGGCCAGAAGGACCGAAGCCCATAACCATCACGGGTGCCACTGACAAAACGAAAGGTGAGGACTCTGTCACTCCGACCCTGCCCTCCCAGCAGTCCTGGCCCAAAGAGGTGAGCTGGTTCACCCCTTTCCTGTAACGGACGCAGAAACTAGGGTGTGAGGAAAAGATGGGATCTGCCTGAGGTCACACGGAGAAAAAGTGGAACTAGAACAGAGGGCCCCAGGTTTCTCCGCAGAATCAGAGCCCAGTGACATCATTCACCCCAGCAAGCCAGAACATTCTGCACCTTTAATTCCACCTTGAAATAATGACTGTACTTAAGGACAAGAAGAGGACTGAAGACCAATCAAAGGGCTAGAGAGACCCTAGCCAACCCGTCTACTGCTTCCCAAGCCAGCTTATGGTTCAGAATGATCTGGAAAAACACAGAAACACAGACTCCCAGTCCCACCCCAGACTGATGGAAAAGAATTCTGAGGGGGGTGCCCTGGAATGTATATTGTCCAGAAGTCCCTTTGGGGATGCACACTCGGTGAGGGAGACCTGGCCGGGGGTCCTGGCTGGACTTCACACAGGTCCCTGATGGATGCTCAGCCAGGCAGCTCAGCGCACAGGCCAGCAAGGCCCAGACCCGAAAGCCACAGCACGCTTCACAGCACAGAGCAGCAGAGACAGCTCTGACCTCAGGAGGGCAAAGAGGGGCAGATCTGTGCCAGGGAAGGGACAGGCCCCCAGGGAGGTGGGAGACATCAGGCTCCAAGGTGACCCCAGAGCCCACCCCTTCTCTGTTGGAGACACCAAAAGCTGGTAGGATGGGGCTGATGAACTTAGAGGTGGACTAGGGTTGGGTCAGATACCCCTTTAATCTGGGGACTGGGAGGCAACTGGGGAGCCATTGGGGAAGATATCTAGGTGGGTCCAAGCCCATGAGATGCTGGGAGCACTGAAGCCCTGGGGCCGCCATTCTTTGGGGCCAGCTGAGGTCAGGGTCTGTCTCTGGTTATGGTAAATGAGAGGAATAAAAGGGCTATACACACGGTGAGAGGCAGACTGGGGAGTCCACGTACCCCGATGATGGCGTTCAGCTCCGTCATGGTGACCTGCTTGGCTCGCTCCACCGCCTGCGCCACCTGCTGCTGGTGCTGGAGGGGCAAGGTCAGGGTCAGAGCTGGCCTTCCCCGCCCAGAAGGCATGGGGGTGCGGGGGCCACATGGTCCCTGCCCAAGGAGGCATGGGGTGCCGGGGCCACACGGGATAGGCAGGGTCAGAGGTGGCGGCCTTCCCTGCCCAGGGAGGCATGGGGTGCGGGGGCCACACGGGACAGGCGGGGTCAGACTGCACAGGACAGGCAGGGTCAGAGGTGGCGGCCTTCCCTGCCCAGGGAGGCATGGGGTGCGGGGGCCACACGGGACAGGCGGGGTCAGACTGCACGGGACAGGCGGGGTCAGAGGCGGCGGCCTTCCCTGCCCAGGGAGGCATGGGGTGCGGGGGCCGCACGGGACAGGCGGGGTCAGACTGCATGGGACAGGCAGGGTCAGAGGCAGCGGCCTTCCCTGCCCAGGGAGGCATGGGGTGCGGGGGCCGCACGGG